>NC_056729.1:253617509-253780009 GCF_019279795.1 Protopterus annectens | reverse complement strand
GGATGACGACTCTCTTCTAGCAGGCCAGAACAAACCACATAGGTTGATATGAGATAAATACTGAGCAAGAAATGGTGCTGAAAGTTTGAGAAAGGGTTGATATTGTAAAGGAGATTTCTACTAAAGGCAAGTGTTTGACTTAGTAGAGGCAGTGTTGTTTTCATCTTGACTGTGAAAAAAGTCGAACACCTCTTTGTCATCATACAAATATTATCAACATCAAAGGAATTTGCAGATATGGCCCACATGTGTTTTATGTACCTGGAGAAAGCATATGACTGAGACATATAGAATGGGAGGTGCTACAACAATGACAGGGACACAGGGCTGATGATGTTGCATGTCACTCAGTCACTGCATTTGCTGGAAAATAGTTGTGCCCAAATGACAGATGTTAATCTGAGTGTACTCATGAGTTGTATAGACACTTGTGAAGGGCATGCCTAGTCATCCCTCTTGTCAGTAATACTCACAGGTATTCAAGGGAATGTTAAGCCTACAGCTTGAGAGTCAAATCGTTGCTGTTTATAAATGATTTTTTTCCAGTTAACATTGAGTTACTGATTTCTGATATGCACTGGAAAGGTTCACTGTGGAGTGGAAAGAGTCTGGGATAATAAAAATCAGTATTTCCTCCAAATCAGAAATTGTTGATATTTCCAGAAACAGAGAGGATTGAGCTGATAGGACAGATGGGTCACTTTAAATATCTTGGGTTCTTATTCTTAAGGGATTTTCAGGATAGTGACTGACCGGTGAATAAATATAATGAAGGCAGCAGTGCAGACATTGTTCTACATCGTGACAGAAATGGGAGATATGAATGACAGGATGCATCTCCCAATTTATCAGTCCTTGTCCCCATCCTCACATCATTAGTTTTGATCTGTGGTCAGAAAGATGATTATGGACAAAAACCATGGAAATGTGGTTCTCTTATATGCTGTATGTGTTCAGTCCATGTAACAGAGTGGACAGTTCAGGAATCTGTGATGTTCTAGGAGTACATCTCCTTTTCTTGGTTGAGAGGATTCTCCTGAGCTGGTTTGGGAATCTGATGAGCCTATTTCCTGGTTGTTTCTTGTCACAGGTGGACTAGCACAGCCAATTGGGAGTACACTGTGGAGCAGACTAAGAACATGCTGGGAGGGATTGTGTCTTTCAGCTTGCCTGCAAACACCTGGGTATCTCATAGTATGAGATGGGGACTGTTGATACAGATAGGGAACTCTTTTCTATCCAATCCAACAGTTTAGAAAACAGATGGGTAGATATTGGAGAGATAAAAGGATGGGTCTATCAGCCATGCTTTTATGCATATTTAGCAGACATTCATTGCTTGTAAGTGACATGTAACTGACGTGGGAAATGACAAGCTAGGGCAGATTGCTTAAAATAAATCCCTGCCTGATCTGGATATGCCAAAGGACTGTCTAGTTCACTCTACACCTTCCATATAAGGCCAACTTATTCTTATCATTCTGGCTGTACAGAAATCTATTATGATGTTCCTTAGAGGGACAAGTAGGGTAGCATGTGCTATTCTCCAATGGAAATGCTAACAAACCCTCCAAAATAAAGCTGCACTTTCCTAAGTATTCAGCAAAAGTTTTTTTATTGACTACTTTAGCCTGGATAATTTTTCTGAACAAAAACAGAACTGTGGAGCAAAACTCTTGTCTCATTCATATAAGCCTGAAAAGAACTATTATTAAGTTAAGTAATCACCCTCTGAGGAATAAGCAAGCCAAGATTTTGTCATGACAAAAATATCTTTATTTTCTGTAGTCACCTTGTCATCCTCTACATCAAGATTGTTATTGATATTATGGATGTTATTACATGCTCTGGTTAGATTGTTTACATATACATACCCCTCCCACACACACACGCACACACACACACACACACACACACACACACACACACACACACACACACACACACATATATTTATATATATATATGGTGTATGTTAGACATTCACTTGTATTGGGGTATACAGTGAAAGTGAGTGTAAGTTGCTGGACAGCATGGACAATGTTGATCACAAAAACTTGGCTTATTCTTTACATTGTGCAGTTATTTTGTGTTAAGGATTTTATCACCAGGATAGTGTGAGGTAGTGTTTTCATAAGAAACATGTCACCACCTAATTTTCTGTTATTAGACAACTACATGTGTGACTCTCATTATTTGCTCTTCATCATCCAATGCAGGTTAATTTCATATTAATAGCTAATCTCAGTACTGAACCATTGCCCCTTCTCGCATCCATTTCATTACTCAGTATCAGAATAACATGGACGGCAGTCACCATGCGAGGGAATATTCTTATACATTAGTATCTGTTTAACTTCTTCTTCTGTCTCTTTTTGATTCACCACCTAATTCGGATGGGAGGGAGAAAAGAGGGATGTGGTGTTGTGGCATTATGTCTGTTTAGCCATGCACATTGCAGTTAATATAATATTACTATTTTATTTTATTTTATTTCATTTTCATGCCCTACATGAACATAGCTTTATTTTTTCTTCTACTGACATTTCAGTTTAACTATGAGCCTATGGTTTCAAGGCTTTGACATGCAACACAGCTGACTCTTGTAGTTTTACTATATTTCATATGGTTTACTGGTAGAAAGCTGATAACGTTAAATGCCAGTTGGACTTCATCCCTTTATGATTCTAAGCAGACACACACACACACACACACACACACACACACACACACACACACACACGCACACACACAAAAACATGCACTTGAATTGTTAAGTTCTGCCATTTGACTGAAATTCACTGTAAACGTATCTACAAGCACTGCATCTATGAGGAAAAAGTACAGGCAGTTAGAAGAACAAGAAAAATAAATGATCAGCAAAGCAAGGCATCCCAGGATCAGTACAGTTTTTATTATTCCTTGACTAGTTAATTTAGCTGATTGACTGACAAAATACATCAGTAAGTATAGAACTTTTATACAGTTCTTTACAAATGCAGTCCTGCCTCTTTAGATATACATTGTGTCCTACGTTGGTCATGCAATGTGTTCTAAGTTGGTCATGCAAATATTTTAAAAGTGCTGTTATAGCAGACTATTTCTGTAGAATTGCTATACAACAAATTTCCCTTTTTTTGGTAATAAGTACAGAGTAATCATTTCTTGCTTCAGCTTGCTTTGTCATCATATGTTCTTACTGCTTAATTGTCTTATCATAACATTTCCAATGAGAAAGAGTATTTATTATTGTTACAGCTGCAGTTTACATTATTGCCACTGTTGAATAATTCAGATTTAATGAAAGCTTGCAACTTACAAAGTAATACAATGTTTGTTTGTCTTTTTGGCTTTTCCCGGTTAGGGGTCGCCACAGAGGAACTCCGGCCCGCTAATGATTAGAGTAGATTTTTATGGTGCCGAGTTGCCAGCCCGACACACAACCTTCAGTGAAGGCACGCCCATTCACGCATGTCTTTTGGAGGCCACTAGACCATGAGGAGGACATGCAGACTCCACACAGAAGGCACTCCAGCTGTGAATCGAACAGGAGAACCTCTTGCTGTGAGGCAACAACACTACCGCTCTACCACCGCGGCTTATGCAAAAGCTTAATAAAAACTTAAAATAAAGTTTGCAGCATGTATATGCAAGGCACAACTGCTCCTGTCATTCATTCTATAGATAATGGATGAAATAGAATAAAATACATTTCCTGATGTTTATGGCATATATGTACATTTTACAAATCATGTATTTTACATTATTTGCATTATTTACACATATAGTTTAGGAATGTTTTGATAGAAACAGAAAAGTACTGATTAATACATGCTTTACACAACTTCTAATAGAAGAGCCATTCCCTGCTGTTACAATACATCAATGTGTGTCAGTGTGTGACCCTTGTTTCAGGCTGCTGTGACCTTTCCTTTCTATTTTTTCCTAACAAGTAGCTGAGCTAACAATTCTAAAAAAGACTGCGAAGGCTTACAGCTAGTTTACATCTGTCTGACATTTGATTATTTGAGGAATTATTTTCAGTATAAATATTTATTTATATTAATAATTATGCTTTGATAAAGAGAAGAATTATTCATAAGCACTATCTTATCCTGGCTGATGCCCTTTTAGCCAGGCATTGTATTTCCATGTAGCTTTGTATTCATGCTTTCAGTCACTGGCATTCACATAAAAGATTGTTCACACATGCTGCTCAGGGAAGATTTCCATAAGCTGGTGTCTCAACATTGCTTGAGATCCTAATACTATAACATTCACCATATGCATCCTTACAACAAATAATGAAGGTGGTAACATTTTGAAGCTTGTATCTGCTAACTGTGCTTGTAACACTCTTGCAGAAATTATGAGACCCATGTGACTTGAGGGTGGTACTGCTATGCTCTTATTCTACACTAACTTTCTAAATGACCACAGGATGTGCAAGCAATGGGCATGATATGTGAGTCTATTTTTATTTTACCGTAAGACTTCCTGGAAATCATGTTTTTTTTTTTTTTTTTTTTTTTTTTTTAATAAAGGTCTTTTCCCACTTTAAATCATTTGGATTCTTTCTGAAGATGATAACAATGAATATTTGTGATGATGATGATGATGACAATGTCTGTGTTCATTTAATGTTTAATTCTGAGGTGTAATAAAGAAAATCAGTATAACAATTAAGCATATTACTACAGGTCTCATGCTAGAGTGTCAAGCTACTTCATCATCTTGCAAGTATATGGTTTCTGTTGTAAACAGATGAGCTGTGCTCATTGAAAGCTACGTTGAATGGGAAATATCTCTGAGTCAGTATTAACCTTAAGAATGCATAGCATGATATTCTGAGCACAATCAATTATCAGACTCCATGAGCAATAATATAGATATCTACACTCTGCTTTTATGCTAACCATTCACAAAAAAATGGAATAATTGTTTTCATTCATTCATGAAGACATAATATGCTTGCATTACATAAAAAAATAAAGATGTAAACAGAAACTGATTCAGCTGAGAGTAATTTATAAGCCTCTGAAAATGAATAAGCATCCATAACTCCAGAGTCAGGACTAACCCCAGTACATTCCAGACTCAGGACTAACCTTGGTACACTCCAGAGTCAGGACTAACCCCAGTACATTCCAGACTCAGGACTAACCTTGGTACACTCCAGAGTCAGGAGTAACCCCAGTACATTCCAGACTCAGGACTAACCTTGGTACACTCCAGAGTCAGGACTAACCCCAGTATACTGCAGAGTCAGGACTAACCCCAGTACACTCCAGAGTCAGGACTAACCCTGGTACTTTCCAGACTCAGGACTAACCCTGGTATACTCCAGAGTCAGGACTAACCCCGGTACATTCCAGACTCAGGACTAACCTTGGTACACTCCAGAGTCAGGACTAACCCTAGTACATTCCAGAGTCAGGACTAACCCTGGTACACTCCTGAGTCAGGACTAACCCTGGTATACTCCAGAGTCAGGACTAACCCCGGTACATTCCAGACTCAGGACTAACCTTGGTACACTCCAGAGTCAGGACTAACCCTAGTACATTCCAAAATCAGGACTAACCCTGGTACACTCCTGAGTCAGGACTAACCCCGGTACATTATAGAGTCAGGACTAACCCCGGTACTACCAACTGATGATGTAGATCAAGGCATAATGCTGTCCTTTTATTGTTTCAGAAATTAAAATTTCCTACATTAGAACTAAGAGCCCTACCATGAAGGCTGAGGATTGAGACATCATGTTTTATACACTACCATTACTACTCTTTGTAACTGAGCTGTACGAGTGAATTTCCATCTGTTCCTGAAAAGTAAATATTTCTGATTTAAAATGTATTTGACTCATTTCCTATTCCTAAAAGACAGTCATCAATGTAGCTTAATTGAGGTTTGTACTCTGTCACTGATGACAGAAGTGAAGTCTTGCCACATTACAGTCATCAAACGTTTAGTTAGGAATATTGCTTTTTCGAACTGCCAGTTCATCACAGGATGCAAGCATTTTTTTTTTTGAAGGATTGATACACAGTGGGAGTATAATTTTGCCTTTTAACCACTGTTTTGTGAGCTTGAAGTTGGTATGTGTAATTAGCAGGGAGTGTGGAGTGTGGAGTGTGGACTGTGGAGGGAGGTCCCTCCAGCTTGCATAAAATGTTTCCTTTTTTGATTAGAGTTTTAACCATTTGCGGTTGAGATAGTGCATGCTAATTTCAATGTTTCAGATATGTATTGACATATAATCTCACACACACACACACACACACACACACACACACACACACACACACACACACACACACACACACACACACACACACACAGTTTACTTTATCTAATATTACTTTCTGTGTCCCTCTTTCTGTTTCCGTAAACAGTTCTGAAATTCTACTTGTGTTTTTTTTTCATTGACTTATGACGTTATCTCACATGTGAACTGCAGTGCTTTTTCAACTTTTCTACTTTTTTGATTTTGATATTTGTCCCACACTGTTGCTTCTGTGGTGCAGTATTTATGTTTACCAAGTGTGCTATCATACTGCTTTCAAGCATGCTTCCTTCTTCTTTCTTAAGATGTAACCAGGAAACTGTCCCCCGATGTGAGCCTGCTTATAGATAGGCCTTACACAAACATAAGTCAGTTACACTGAGAGCAAGTCTTTCAGAATCAAGTCATACTTACACTGAGAGCAACTCTTTTGGAATCTGACCCAGTCTCTAAGTATGGGCTTTTTAGGTAGGTACTTATATGTACTTTCTCAGGCCAGCCACTGAAGGAGATAAAGACTTATCCTTATCTTTAATGTGTTTGCAACTAGGATCCCTTATCTGATACTGGGAATGTTACTGCCATCCATCAATCATAATACTATTTTTTTCTAGGGTATTTTTACCCTCATGGCTATCAGTCATAAAGCCTTTTCCTCCAAATTCCTCTTTTTTGTGAGATTTCACAAGGAGGTAAGCTGAGAGCTGTTAGGGGGAGGCACCATTGTGTTAGTCACAAGGGTGCTTTGTGCTCTTACTGGTATCCCAACAACAAGAACATCTGAATGTCCTAATTCTACCCTGTGGTTAAGGAAATGAGCAGATCACATCATTGAAGTTGCCCAAAATTTTCTCCCCATGTCAGTGCTCACTACTACTCAAAAATAGCATGCTGATCTTGACATGTACCCCAAGGCCATCACTCTGTATCACTGCCCCCTATGAGAGATAGTGACAGGGTGTACAACCAAGTCTTTCCGTCCTTCCACTCCCTAAGATGAACCTGTCTTCTTTTGATAGTGTCATCAAACAGCCATACTTATAGTTGAATTTGGATTCCTGGGCTGCAGTCAGGGCTTCATCTCTCTATGCCACCAGTGCTGGCTTTTCACTTCCATCCCTATCATGCACTGGGTACCACTTATCATGTTGTTATCTTTTTCTTCATAAATTCTAATCTTGAATGAAAACTCTTTGTGGACTGTACTGTTATTCTTACTTCCATGGTACTTGCAGTACTTCATTATTTCCTGTTTACTTGCTTGTTTTGTAGCTTTGGTCTGTTTTCCTAATATGAGGTTAATGTCTCCAGTACATTTTTTGTACTGGCTTCTGTTCCTGCATATGTGGACTTCCATTGTTTAGCAGGAGAGTGCAAGGGAGTGTGCAAATATGTGAACTACCTATATTATTTGCTAAGAGATAAGAACCAGTGTTATTGGTACATGTGAAGACCAGTGTGCTATTGAATACTAACGAACACCATACTATGTGAGGAATGTCGATGAGCACAAAATGTGCTTTGTTAGAAGAAAGTGAAATGAAAATTGCCACAATGTTGTTAAATACAAATAATCTGTCTCCCTTCTACTATTTAGATATCTGGCTCATCTACTTATTTGCATATAATTTCTCTCTTCTCTTATTTTTATAAGACTGGGCACAATTCCATGGCTTCACAATGTTTCCATACCTGTCTCAGGCACAATGGATGTCTTCACAATGTTTCCATACCTGTCTCAGGCACAATGCAAGGCTTCACAATGTGTCCATACCTGTCTCAGGCACAATGCAAGGCTTCACAATGTGTCCATACCTGTCTCAGGCACAATGCAAGGCTTCACAATGTGTCCATACCTGTCTCAGGCACAATGCAAGGCTTCACAATGTGTCCATACCTGTCTCAGGCACAATGCAAGGCTTCACAATGTGTCCATACCTGTCTCAGGCACAATGCAAGGCTTCACAATGTGTCCATACCTGTCTCAGGCACAATGCATGGCTTCACAATGTTTCCATATTTGTTTAATCTATGTATTGAACAAATACATGTTTATATCCTTAACAAATCAATAACCAGCTGCACTACTCTATTACCTTTTATATTAAATTAACAGGTTTTATGTATAATGTTATTTTTATACATGTGCCCAAAGTAAGATATACCATGGGAACATTCATTATTTTCCTGTTGTGCAAAACTGTAAGCTAAATCTTGAAAAACATCTTTACTATTTCCTTTAAGTAGCAATTATACATTTAAAGAGCTATTCAGTCTTGGATGTATAGTAGAATAGTTACACTAAAGGATGTTTCGGTATACAGCGTTGAATCTTTCATTTTTCCTGTGACTATCGACACTTTAACTGAAACAGTCAAAAGCATTTTTTTCAAGAGGAAGTACCCTAGCACCTCACATGTGGAAGGCTTCGACCCCCTCCTGCCACACCTCCAAATATACTAATTACAAAATTCGGTAGCTTTGGGCATAACGACCAAGTTTCTTATTCCCTAAAGTTCTGGAATCACACCAATTTCTAATAGCAGTGGTTCATTAAATGCAGGGGGTTACTATAAATGAACAATTATTACCTTCCATGTTTAGCCAGTGCAATCAAACCCATGCGTTCATTAAATCTTAAACCAATTAAAATTATTGATCACTGAAATATTTAGGTATTTCTTCAAAGAAAATTTTTGTTTTAAAATAGATGATATTTTCCAAAAATAGATTCAATTAAGAGGTGGAATATGCAAAAAAACATATTTAGGGGATGAATATGTTATATTTCCTGGAATGTGTATCTTCCTGAATTTTTATATGCAGTGTTATTAAGATATAACTACATTTTATGGTCACCTAATCTCATTAAATTTTCACAAATGAATTAACGTTTTCTAAATTAAATGGCGAACTTAAAATTCCTAAATGTTATGTTCAATATTTAGTAACTCAAATTCATAAGCTGTAAAAATGTAAATTGCATACCAAAGAATAAATAATGGCCTCTTAGTTTGGTTAAAAGCTGCTTTAAATATTTGTAGGTTCTGATTATAGACTCTGAGGCTATAGCTCTTCTGTTCAAGGATATGTTCTACAAAATTAATTTATCACGTGTTGAAGGATTTATTTCATGCTTTTTGTAATTTCAGCTAGTTGGTTTCTATAATGTCTTTACATTTCATTAATTAATTATGTTCAATCTAACTTAAAACCAAACAAGTGTGTGATAAAAACTAATAATTCCCTTCGATAAGCTTATTGGTCATGTTTAATTTTATAGTAGTAATTCTCATTTTGAAACATTATTTCTTTTTTCAAAATCTTTGGATTATTCCTATATTTTAACATGCTATAAGCTTATATAATAATCCTTATAATTAGAATATATCTTTATTAATAAACTAAAGTTACTTGATGTTTTTGTAAAACTTTCTAAAGGATCATCCAGAAACTCCTGTTAATAAAATATTTGTGAAATTGATGGCTGATAATAACATTACTCATCTTTTTAAGGTGCATATTGTAGTTTGTTGCAGATTTTATCAAGCTGGCCTCGTTTATAGACTAACACAAGTCACATTATCCCTTTGATCTTCTATAATGCGTATAAAATGCCACTTAAGCTTATTACCTATTTTCCTAATGCTGATGGGGATATAAAGCTTGCAAGGCGTCTGCAGCAGGTATTCAGACATTGGTCATATGGTTTTGAGTTGCAAGATGCTGCATTAGTTTAGTAAAACCAGATTTTAAAGGTTTATAGTTAATTCACTAAGCAGGTTTTGTTTTAATGGAAATTCTCTCTCAAGCTGAAGCATTTCTGATAAACTGGAGGTAAGTATGGATCCACAGGTTAACAGCAATGAAGAATACAGGGAATGGAAATACACTGCAGGTGAGATAGTTATGTTGACCCTGGTATATCTGCCCACTGATAGTTTGCACATGTCAGAAAAAGTACTGCTGGACACATTTTTCTGAATAGTTACACTAAAGAATATTTCAGTATATAACAGTGAATGTTTCATTTTTCCTATGACTATCGACACTTTAACAGAAACAGTGAAAAAACATTTTTCAAGAAGTACCCTAGCACCTGCCATGTACAGAGAATGGAAATACATTGCAGGTGAGATAGGTGTGTTGACCCTGGTATAGTTGCCCATTGATAATCTGTACCTGACAGAAAAAGTACTGCTGAACACCTTTTCAGAATATTCACACTAAAAGATATTTCAGTATAGAGCGGTGAATGTTTCATTTGTAGATCATGTCTTTGAACTGAAAAGATATCGCCTCAGAGTCTATAATCAGAGCCTACAAATATTTAAAGCAGCTTCATCTGCTTTTGCAAGTTTTACTTGAAGATTGTATGTGAGGCAATCTGATGACGCATGGCATACGAGTATACGTTTTTTACATAGTTATGGGAATCATGAATGGTAAACCTGATATCCAGTTCTTGGTGTGGGGATACAATTAACTCTGCTGACTTATTAATACTAGCATCTCTATCTCAATCTATAGCAAATAAGAGGGTTCATTAGATAACTGAAGGATTAACTCACAACAAAACAGAGTTGTACAAATTAAGTGAAGACAGACTTATTTGTAATAAACTTATGACTGTAAAATATTTTAGTGTGTTTGTGAAGCCAATTTGCTTTTCACAAGGCAATGCAATCTAAACCTAACTGCACATCTTAGCAGGACATTTGACAAACCCTGTGAGGAAGGTTTACAGATTCACTTTGCTTGTAGTGGAGAATGTCCCAAGAACCAATTTGTATCCTTACAGTTTTCTATAAATGAAACTGGGATTAAGCCAAAAGATAGGGTCTGATGACTGGGAGTTCCACCCCAGAGTAAATGTCCTTGGATACAACATGAGCCAGAGAGGTAAAGGATACATTGGTATAAGACCACACCAATCATCTGTCTCCCTCCTGACTTTCCCTGGTGCACTTCCTGCTCCAGTCATCAGGGTAGAACTGTTTCTGTGGGTGTGGTCACCTTCCATCATTCCATCCTTTCTAGAAGTGAGACATTTACAATGTCTTAAGCTAAGATTTATAAATGTTCCAAAAGATAAAGGATTCTTGCTTAATAGAAATGGTGAACAGGTAATTATCTTCCTAAAATTAAACTGTTTAAAGAAATAAAAGATGTTCACCTTTCTGCCATGCATCATGTGGACTATTTGGTACTGATGTGAGGAGTCTGTTGAGGTGTATTAAGTTTGAATTTACTGGGATTTTAATGTTATCTTATTTTTCTTCATACATGTATAGCTATGTCTGAGAATTCACACTTCTGACATTTTAATATTATCTTCACTTTCTTGTCTGTTTTTAAGCTTATTTGCTTGTCTGAGCATTTCATTCAGTATTTTGATTTAGTTTGCATCGGTCTAAACATGCATTTGTTTTATGGATAAAGTTATTTGTGCTTCTTTGGTTCCTAAATTTGCATTAAACTTTGATGGCAAAGAAATTGTAAGAATTGTACTACTCTAGCTATAGCAATGGGCAGATATTTAAAACATGGATTGTTCAGATACAGTAAATTGCCATGATGCATTTATTTGCCAGTGTGCAATTTGTACATCTAACTGACGCACAATTGATTTACTGCCTATGGAGCCTGTCCATACCTCTAGTATTGCATAATTGTAGTGTAAAAGACATATTGTACTTAAACTTGCAGGCTCTTTTTAAATGAATGTATCAACACAATGTTTGCTCTGTGAAAGGCAAGACTGACTTAATTTAAATTCTAGAAGTATTCCATTAGTTGCTTTACATCCATCTATGAGCAACATATTATCAAACTTTTGTATTATTGCCTTCCAGAAAGGGATAAATTCTACATTAGTTGTCCATTCTGTTTTCATCCTTTGCATTTGTCTTTTAGGACTGACACAATGGCTCCTCTATCTACACTTAATCAACCATTCATTCCTTGACGTCTGTGGTGATGACAACCCAAACATCTGTTTGCTAGACGAGAGCCCTTTGGCTCATTTAAAGTCAACCTACCAATTCATTCCCCCACAGTAATATTTGGGTGGGAGGAATCCAGACAGCTCATTTGTCTTGTGGAGCTACCTACCTTCAGCTGTGGAGCTCCCCCTTCCCTTGCACAAGCTATTCCTTACTCTGATGTGGCCATCTTGTCATATGAGACATGCCTCCTCACACCCTTTGTCTAGGTGGGCATTCACAATGGCAGTGCAGGGTCACAGGCGCATGCTCCACAGGTACAACACCTAGTGCTTTCACTATATGTCACCCAAATGGTGAACTGTCATCTCAATACTCCCAGGATGGACAAGCCAGCAGAGGCTATGCCTTCCCAGCCTTCTCAGTCCACTCAATTAGACGCCTAAAATGCTAACTGAACTCAAGTTGTATGGGCATCCTAAGGAATGTATTTTTCACACCTCTGCAGCTGTTGCTCTCCATTTTCTTTTTCAAGCGAATGACTCCAAGCAGCCTGGGGACTTTTTGTTTCATTTACTCTGTTGTGTAGGAGGTGTAGGATTTGGTTATATTTGAATGATATTCTTCAGTGTCATTTCCTTGGAACTATAGTTTATTTATTTACATATACTAGCAGTGTGTATGTTATTACTTGTAGTCAGAGTCCAAAGCGATCTTAAGAAAAGCTTTGAATCTCTAAGACTGTGGAAAATATGCAGAGTATGTAATTGTAACTTCCTGATAAATGATCTGCCAGCTAGTGTAAACCCCCTGTTGATGGTCCTTAGTCTTTTTTTTTTCAAGCAGTAAGTAAAATGTTTTGTGTCCTTAATCTGTTGTTAGTTTAAATTAATACATTGAGCTATCCCACCTTGCATTAACAAATCACCTCTAATTAGAATGTAAATCATTTTTGCAATATAGGTAATAAAACAGATTAAAAATACACTAGCTGTGTTCCGTGAGAGAGACTCACTTTTACCTGCATATATTGATAAATGTAAAATGTAAAAGAGAAATGTAAAATAAGTCAGATTCACAGATACTTAAAAAATGGGATTACATTTCTGTGATTAGAAATTAAAACATTCACACAGAGGTAAACATTCAAATGCTTGATAACATCCCGTGCCATCCTGGAATGCAGGCTGTAGGTAGAATACATCCATATCTTAATAGGTGCATAGGGTCACTGGTATGTACTAGGCTAATGACCACAGGGGGCATTTTAAGTTTAGTCATGCATCCAAAATCTCTGACAAGTCCGGGTACCCTAGATAAGACTAAGCAGGCACCTGAGAGAGGAACTATTTGCAGACTGCCTGTGTCCATTAGAGACATGGGTGGCAAACTGAGGATGGATTTCTTGTTACCCATCCAGTTATCCAAGTTGCACTCGAATTGGGTTAGGGAGGAGCTCTGCTTCACATGGATAGGTAGCCTGTTCCAGAGAAGGGATAGTCTCTGCGATATATACCTCTCTCTCTCCATTACACCTATTTATATCATAGGCAAGCTTTAATTAAATATTTAGAAGGCATAATTCTGGTGCTGTTTGCTTTGCAAATATGCAGGAGGTCTTTCAGGGTTGGATCTGGCAATGCCTTGCATGCCACACATAGATCTCTCATCAACAGACTGTAGAAGACAGAATACAGGGATAGGGCCTTGAGATGGTTTGCATACGATATGTTACTTACACCCTTTAACACATTTAATACTTACCTTTGTGGGCATTCCAACTGTTGGATGTGCCTAGTTAGGTACATACCAAAGGGGGTATTGTCCTCAATGATAGGTCTGATGAATGCTGAATACAGTGGAACAATGACTTTGGACTTAGATGCCATACCTTTGTTTAGAAGTTGCACAACATAGAATGATTTCCTCGGTACTGCAGACGTGATGGTGAAAGGCTAGATTACTGTCTATATGTGTCCCCAAGTCCCTGACTTCTGCGTCAGCTCTTAGTGGTGTGTTGTCAATATGATAGTTACCACAGGTGGATGACTTCCTGAAGAATACATTTCACATCAACTGCTGCTTTTACTTAATTTCAGAAAAGATCTGTTTCTTCTGTTTTATTCAGTTCCTGTTATTAATTTAAGGAAAAACTGTGCTGCTTTTTACACTGTTGTTTATTTACTTAAAAAAAATATCTTGCTTTTTTTCTGTTGTTCCATTGCACTTCTGTTGGTCATAGTCAGTGGCGGCTGGTGACTTCAAATTAAAGGGGGGCTGCAGGAGACAGATGAATGGGTGGGGCCAATGAGAAGGGGTGTGGCCAACTAGAAAGGGTGCAGCTATGCTCAAAACCACAACAACTGGAACTTTAACTAAATATGCTGCCCTGGGTGCCAAACCATCATTACGAGAGTCCAATCAAGACAAAATGAAGTGTGGAAGAAAAAAATATTTCAATGCATTGGCTACACAACAGCTTACTTAATATCTAGATGGAAACAAAAAGGTTGTGAGCCATGAAAAAATAAATTACTTTTTAAATACATTACTGGAATACCAGTCAAAATCAAGTATAAAAAAACAAGCTTCTCCTTGTACTGCAGTTCTAATTATAATTTATATTCAGCTTTATAAAAGTATCAAGTAACATGCTGAAAGTAGCAATCTCTGTGATACCCCCATTTGTAAAAATGTTTCTTAATCAAAAAAAGACCTGCTGCTGACAACAACTATCTACTTGTTTCATGGGGAAAACATGAACAAAGTAAAAAATGAACAGCAAACAAGAAACAAGCTCAAGATAAATTGCTTAAAGGATTACTGCACATGTTATGGACCACACATGATAGCTTGGCATTCTGTTTAGATAATGGGTAAAGCCTGCAAAGATGACTGTAGATCTCCAACAAATGTAATGAGCTTCTGAAAATACTGTAATCTTGTCCTTTATTACAAATACTGTCATATGCATTTCAATACCGAAGGCCTGTACATTATCTAGTTATGTAAATATTTTCTGTATGGCAACAACAAAAAGGCTTTCAGTGTTGGTAGTTATTTACCAGTATGCTTAATGGTTACTTGCATCTTACAGTCTCAGACAAGCTTACCTGATGGTCATTAAAGCATTGTTACTTAACAATTAATTAACACAGAGCAACAGGGCATTGCGACAGCATACATTTTCTGAATAAGAAGAAACATAAATCAACAGTATAAAAATATGACAGGAAACCAGAATATTCTGCAAAATCAAGGAGAGATGAAAAGCCACTGTCGTACTTGTGTCTACCTTGGATGGGGGAATACTCTGCATACTTACACTGCATAACTGCTCCTTGCCTTGCTTGGACACATCCAGAGTCACTACTTGGGGTAGTGGAGTGAAACAAGTATGTCACAATTTGAAATGTTCTCTGGCTGACTGTGATAGCTCTGACACTAATACCTCTCAACCTCAGAGAAAGAAATCTGGACAAAGCCATACACAGATGTGGGACAACGGACAAAAATAAGGACAATTTTTAAATCTTGCTCTTAGAAACTTAGAAAGATAATAGAATAGTAGTAGGTCTTTCATTAGTATGAATTTTCTGAAGGGTATGAAATCTAAAACTCAAATGTCTGTCATTATTTTCTAACATCAATCTCTAATGATTTGCCACTACTTTGCCAGAAAACCACAATTTTATGAAAAATGGACCAAAAATGTGATGCAAAAATATAAAATTGCCACATAATACAGCTGGGAACCTATTAAAGAAGGGACACTTTTAATATTAGTACTGTTAACTTGAGCAGCTGACAGAATAAGGCAATCTACATGCATTTCTGAAATAAAAGTAATCTATAACCCTGATCATTACAGTTATTTATAATTGTAAACCCTCCACATTTTCTTCCAAAATTGCCATTTTGTGGAGGGATTATTGGGGGGAGAGCAACATTTTGAACCAAAACTGGGGACAGTTGAGAGGTTTGGATATTCCTAATTTTATAAAGTGATTTATTTGCACGTACCTCTCAATATCTTAATGCAGGAAATCTGGACAAGGCCAAATATATTGGGGGAACATACAGTCTAAAAATTTCTCTTGTATAAACTTAGTTGATAGATTAACAGGTCTTGCTTTAGCATACATTTTTTCTGAAGGTTATGAAGTCAATGTCTGTCATTATTTAGTGACTTCATTCCTAAATGATTTGCCAGAAAACCACAATTTTTTTATGAGGAACAAACCAAAAATAAGAAGCAAAAATCTATTCATTCTCCAAAAATCTGGACAGTTGAGAGGTATAGTTCAGCCAGGGCTGTCTTTGAGTTTGCTGCCCTTCCCCCTCACAAAACCATGGTCGAATGGAGCCCCCCACCACAGCCATTCCAATGTCCCACTGCTTGGTTATTTCACCCCATTTACCATAAACACTGTAATGTGCATACTGCTTTACTTCTGTGATGATTTGGATTTCATTTGAAAGTTTTATTTTGAATTTTACAGCACAAACGCTAATAGACATCTGGTAAACAAAGCAATGCAGTCTCACACTGAAAATATACTTAGCATTAAAACTTCTCTGCCCTTGAAACTCACATTCATTGAAACAGCATTGGAACCCAGATTCAAAGAAAATACATTTGGCCAGTGGCAGATCAAGATTAACTTTGGGATGTTTTCAAATCATAGGCCCCTTGCACATGAAACATGCATGTGTTCTTTTGATACACCTTCCTGATTGTATTAAATTTACATTCCTTGTATAATACAGTACAGTCATTAGAGGGCATTTTAAATTTATTGTTTTGAACATTTTTCCAGTAAACAATGAAACAAAATGCATGCACCAATAATGACAAAACTGCCCAATTCAGAACATTTCCATCACAAAAATCTACTCAAACTTCTACAGTCCACCAGTATCAGTAAATATGCACAATCTCTGAAGAAGTAAAAGTCATCTAAATAATTCCACATTAAAGAGCTCTGTAACTAATGAAGAGGTTGCTGCTAGCAAACAACTTTATATTTCATTGTTTCATCTACAAATAAATTGCCTGGCACCCTTGAGGAATAAATTGCCTATATTACATTTAAAAAATGATAAGCTAGTAATACTGCAATAGGGAATGGATGGCAAACTGATAACAGGTTCATAGTTACTTGGCATCTTCGCCAAAAAGGACTGCAGCATTCACCCCCTTTACAACACAGTACAGTATCAACAATGCATCTCCATACTGTGGGAGTAGAACCCAAAGCCTTCTGCATCAAAAGCTAGTACACTACTGGTTGTGCTGTTAACAATACAAGCAGACTCACCATAAGCAGCACTAAACTCCTGTTCCCTGGCAGCTTTCAGCTCCTTGTAAAATCTTCATGACACTCAGCTGTATCTCTGAACTTTGCAGCACAAGAAATCTGGGAAAAGCTAAAATTTATGTTGGGGGGACAAAAGCCCAAAAACCAGGGACACATTTTAAACATTGCTTGTAAAATGTTGGAAAGTTGCTAGAATAAAATGCTGTGATACCACCATACATTTCACTGCCAAATCTTGAACCCAGGACCCTGTGCAAATCAGTCAGAGCAACATACCACTATGCCAAATCAGCTGTTTTATGAAATAGAGGAAGAGTGAAACTTAAATGGCTACTATTTAGTAAATTCAGTTCTCACCATAGCTGTCAACCTCTTAGCACAAAACACTTGAACAAAGCCAATAATGGGGGAATACAGCCCCTAAACATATTCAGTTCATTCAGTTCTCAGCATAGCTCTCAACCTCTTAGCAAAAATCACCTGGGCAAATCCAGTAATGGGGGAATAAAGTCCCCAAACATATTAATTGAATTTGGTTCTCACCATAGCTCTCAACTTTAGCACATAAAACCCTGGATGAAGCCAATAATGGGTGAATACAGTCCCCAAAATAGGGACAAATTTCAAATATCCATCTTATAAACTTTGAAATTTGCTAGAATAAAAGGTTTTGTATTACCATGTACTTTCCGAAGAATATGAAGTCTGAAATGCAAAGGCCTGTCATTTTTATTTATTTAACATTTGTTAACCAAGAAAGTCTGACTTGCAACAAAAGCCAATTTTCAGCAGAGGCCCAGTGAGAAACAGTCCAGACACATCTCTTTGTAAGATGGGAGGACACCAGAGCACCTAGAGGAAACCCACACAAGCAAAGAGAGGACATGCAGACTCCACACAGAAGGAACCCAAGCCAAGAATCAAACCAGAGAACCTGTAGCTGTCAGGCAACAATGCTACCACTGCACCATCAACTATGCAAGACAACAAAAATACAGAAACCACAGATTTTATGAGGAACATAACACAACAAATATGAGGCAAAGATCTGCAAATATTTACACACACATACACACACACACACACACACACACACACACACACACACACACACACACACACACACACACACACACACACACACACACACACACACACACACACACACACACACACACACACACACACACACACACACACACACACACACCTGTTCTGAAAACGAGTCGATCTGCTTGCACACACACTGAAAACAGAGTCCAACAGCTTTCGTTTCAGTTCCCTACCTGAAACGAGTCCATCTGTAGCAGTGCAAGCTAAATGACGTCTAGTTCCTGCAGCTGTAACAGTCCTGCTCACGGGGAAGGTTTCCCATGAAAGTAGGCTCCAGCCTGCAGATGTTGCAGTCCGGACATCTTCCACTCCGTGCGGTCATCACCGTACAGACTTCTGAGCATCTGCAGGACAGAGATGCCTTTCCTCCTATCCGGCCTGCTGATAAAGCAGTCCGGAGTTCTGTGAGTTCCCAGTCAGTGCAATCACACATGCACAGAGTTCCGGGACTTGTGAATATTTTTTTTCTTCCTTTTTTTTTCCTCATGATTTTTTAATTTTTATTTTGTTTTTTGTCTTTCCACAGCTGGGGGGTGTGGCTGCAGTCATATAGCACGAGCCACCCCTGGTCATAGTATTGACTGGATTTAGACTGGCCAAATTCAGTTGTGTTTGTAGAATGAGCACTAAAAATCAAGACATCTTTTTTTTTTTGGAGAAGCTCCCTGTACTCTCATGGCAGGAGCATGCTGTAGGGCTATCTAATTGAAGGGTACTGGTTCAGGGCTCAGTTTGAGCTTTCTCATTGGTTTCTGTGAATTAGCTGCTTTGCTTTTGCTTGTGAGTAGTGCATCACTGTGTAGATGGGGTAACTCTTGACAGTTATAGACAAAAAAGTGCCAATAGAAGTATTTTTCCTTAGAAGTGGCTGCTGTCTAGCAGGGCAGTGCATGAATAACTCTCAGCTGTTCAGTGAACCACCCAGCAGAGATTTTACCTCTTATCTATCAAAATCAGACTTTATAGATACCCTCTTTTATAGCCTTCCTACTGTACACCCCATAGGTTAATTGCCCTAGAATAGCTCCCTGCCGGATACCCTCATCCTTTTCTCCTTGTTTGCTGAGATACCAGTTTCAAACCTTACATTATGGACTGTCACTTTCCATCTGTTTCTCCTGCCAGCCTGGTGGACATGTTCTTTTTTGAGGCAGAGTAGCAACTGCATCATGTACACTGACGATCACTTACTCCTAAATCACTCAAGTACAATTTGTGAGAGATGCTCCTACACTAAGAATCTGGAATCAGTGCTCTCTCATGCCCAGAACAGCAACACTAAACGGATTGTCAGCACACACATCACGACTCTTATTTGTAATTTGCACCCAGCACATAAACCTTCATATACAGAGTTACTTTTCAGAAACCTACCTAAATACCAGAGACCTCCAAAACACAAACATACTACACCTAACACAACATCCAAAGCACCCAATACACATAAAAACACTAGCACCTGTGTCTCACCAATAAGCCCTTAAGGAAATGCACAGCTATTCCAAATGTTTTAGTTATAGGTAACTGTATAGTGAGACATACAGACACCCCACTCACTAGGTTGAACAAGAAGGTTATGTTCAGCTGTCTGTCTGGTGCAAGGATTCACCATGATCACACATGCACTCAAGTCTCTTAACAATAAGTACCATTATAACTCCATCATAGTTCATGTTAGTGTGAACGACTTGAGACATACATGTCTGGACTATATGAAGAGAGATATTATGGAGCTTTCTGAATATTTGCCCCAGGCAGGTATGTCTCTAGCTTTGAGCACCATTTTACCCTCACCTAGGATGATACCACAATATAAACAGAAACTGATTGACTTCAATAATTGGATTAGTTTCTTGTGTCACTCAAAGGAGATCCAATTCCTGTCAGCCTGGGATGACATGGTGGATTGACCACGCTGCTTTGCCAGAGATAGTCTTCAAATGGCACCTCTAGACTTTTGGTTGCTGGCTAAGGCACTTGCTTACCCTATAATGCCTTTTTTAGGCAAGGTCACAACAACATTCCTGACGTGAGAATATCAAATGCAAAGAAATTGAGGGTCATGCTGCTAAACGCTAGGAGTTTAAATCAGAAACTGCAGTCTCTGAAATCACTCTTCTCCCTAGAAGATGTTGACGTCTGTGCAGTCACAGAAACCTGGCTAAAGGCCACAGAAAGTACTGAGGCCTTGAAAGGCTGCAGTGCCTTCCACACTTTCAGACCAGAAATTGAAGGTGTGAGAACCAAAAGAGGTGGAGTATCTGTCTTTATTCAAGATAATTACACCTCTAGACTGGTTGGCAAGAAAACTCCATGGAGCTATTCCAAGTCCAAATTACCATGGGTAAGACCCCCCTTCAGGTCACCATCAGTTACAGGTCCCCTTCCATGAACAAAGATGCCCACACAGCTTATTTAGACCTACTTGGGACAATTAAGATAAAACCTAACACACTAGCCATGGTTGACTTCAACTATTCATCCATTAATTGGGAAATTTACATGAGCCCAAACTCACTTGCACAAAAGTTCCTGGACTTTGTTAACTCAAATGCCCTGAAACAAATAGTGCACCATCCCACAAGGAGCTTCAGTAGTCTAGACCTGGTCCTCACCAGTATGACTGACCGATGCAATGCCTCAAGTGTAGGGCCCACACTGGTTAAATCTGACCATACATCAGTCATTTTTGAAGTAGCAATAGCACCAGAACTCCCAAAAGGAGAAGCCAGGCTAAAAACTTCACCAATGCTAACTATACTGTCCTAAGGGAAGGTATAATCAACTTCCAAGCTCCAGTTTCCACAGATGGCATTGACAGCTATACTAAGGTATACATTGATGCCCTGTATAAACATCTACATAAATGTATAGGCACAGTTCTGCCTGATAGGATTAAAGCAAGATCCTCAAGAAAAAAACAATCCATACTGGTGGACGTCTAGCATTAATAAATTATACAATAAGCAAAAGAAGCTGCTGTCTAAAAATACAAAAGTGAGATTCCAGAACTGAAGAGCACCCTCCTCAGTCTAAACAAGCAAATAAGACAACTCATAAAATCTTCAAAGAGCAACTATGAAAAAATTTGCAACCATAGCCAAGGATAACCATAAGGCTTTTATCAGTTACATCCAAAACCTAAAAGGTAGGACTCAGATGTGTGCTGAACTAATTGTGGATGGCATCATACACACTGATCCTGTGGAAATTGCAAACCTGCTAGCAGGCAGGTTTGGTGAAAATTTCACCCCCCTATCCCCTCCGAGCATACCACAAACTATGTCTTCATCATCTCCTCCTCCCTGAATCTCCAAAGAGTAAGTCATCAATGCTCTCTCCAAGGCTAAGAATACAGCATCCATGGGATGGGATGGCATTCTGCACTTCATTCTTAATATTCTAAAACAAGAGCTAGTTACTCCATTAGGCAGTCTATTCAACCACAGCCTGAGTACTGGCTTTGTCCTCACTGAATGAAAAACAGTGACTGTTATCCCCCTCCACAAGTGTGACTCGGCAACAGACCCGGGTAACTATAGACCCATAAGTTTAACCAGCTTCATCTGCAAGGCAATGGAATGAATCATCATGGACCTCATAAATAAGGATATAGGTGCCCTCCAAACCCTGGATCCATCCCAGTTTGGTGTTGTCAATGGCAGGTCATGCCTGCTAAACCTGGTGGACTTCTTCAAGAATGTGAACAGAGCTATAGATGAGGGCAAAGCCATGCACACAGCCTATCTTGACATGGCCAAGGCCTTCAAAGCTATCCCACATTTGGTCATCACTGACAAACTAACCCAGCTTAATATCAACTTTGTGTTGTCAGGTGGGTTGCAAACTGCCTCACAGATTGACAATACTCAGTCAAAGTGAGAAACTTTACCTCTACTAGCAGACCTGTCACCAGTGGGATCCCACAAGGGTCAGTGTTGGGCCTCCTCTTGTTTGGCATATACTTCTCTGAAGTCCAGGCCAAAACAGACAGTCTGTGGCTAACCAAGTTTGTGGATGACTGCAAATTAGGTGGTATCATTGAATGCCTTAGCAATGTCAGCATACTTCAAAAGGAGCTTACACAGACCAATGACTGGTGCCAAAAACATGGTCTTAAACTAAATGATAAAAAAATGTATCATCATTGTCTTCGGTAAAAATAATGTCCCTGCTGATTATAAAATAAACAATAATACCCTAAGTACCAATTCAGTAGCGAGAGACCTGGGAACACAAGTTGACTGTGATCTCAACTTTGACCACCATGTGTCTACTGTGGTGAGGAAGGCATTCTACATTGCTCATCTGATTAGCAAAGGCATTGCCTGAAGAGAAAAAGAGGTTATAACTCCCCTGTACTTGCCCCTCATCAAGCCTGTTATTGAATATAATGCTCCCTTTGGTATCTACCATACCAGACACCTGCAGCAACTTGAGAGACCTCAGAGATGTCTAACTAAGAAAATTCAAGGTCTCCAGCACATGTCTTATACGGACAGACTGAAGTAACTGTCTCTGTACTCAGTAGTGTATAGACAACTTAGAGGCAACTTATGTCTGGTTTACAGGGCTGTCTCTGATCCAAATCGAATAGAAATGTTGCACATCAATAAGTCAAATGGGACTAGAGTCACCCATTCCAGGGACCTCAGTCTAGCCTGCAACATAAACAGGACCTGCTGGAAATACAGATACATCTCTCAGAGGTTGCCACCCCTCTAGAATAGGTTTCCAATCCATATCAAGCAGAGCACCTCCATAATCTTGTTTAAGCATAACCTGGATGACTGGATGGTGAACCATACATTTCTGCCAGGGATTGCCTTGGCTTCTCTCCTACACATGGGTAGTCCTGGTTAGAAAGACCTTGGGCATAGATGATATCTCTCATCTAGTATTATACTGGTATTTAATGGCTAGGCTTGTAAAGACCCTTGGGTCAACAGCCAAGTAACATCCTATGAACCTATAAATCTATACTGTTATGCATTTCTTGGCATTTAGTTTTAGTCCATGGCACTGACACCAGCTATTTGTCTGTGTTAGTCCTTCCTGGAGAACATTTGTGTCAAAGGGGGATTCTATGACTGCTCCTAATTTGCAAGCATCTGCAAATTTCAGAGGCAATTGGCACTGGCCTTGACTTTAGAAAAGAAAATGCCAATAAAGAGCAGTCCTAGGACCAATCCCCGAGGGACTCTGCTTGTGAATTGCCTGTCTGTATAGGTGGACATCCCAATTCTAACTTCCTGTGTCCTGCTTGTGAGCCAGATGGATATCTACTGGGTGACATAAGGGTTTATACCTAACATCGTGATTTTATCAACAATGCCCAAGCTGAGTATTGTGTAAAATGCCTTGGGCAGGTCAAAGTAGGCAATCTGAACATTTTTTCCCTCATCTATTGCCTTGATGACCTTCTCATAGAAGTCCAACAGGTTGAGGAGGCGTGACCTGCCCTTGACAAAACCAATTGAATTGGATCCTGTGTCTGGTGGTTTCCTATGTCATTACTGATCATTTCCATGATAATTCTTTCCATGGTTTTGCATATGAGACTAGTGAGACTTATGGGTCTGTAGTTTCCAGGGACTGTAGATGGCCTACCTTTGAACAGAGGGATTACTATTGCTGTTCTCTATTCAAGAGGCACAAAGCCTATTTGGAGGCTACCGTTGAATACCAGTTCCAGAAGACTTGATAGGTCTTATTTCATGCTATTTAGAAGGCATCCTGGGATATTGTCTGGGCCCATTGATGCAGTATTCTTGGCATTAGATAGAGCATTAAGGACTTGTTCCTTAGTGATAGTAGGGGGAGTTATATTTGATAGGCATTTCTTGAGGGGAGAATGAGGGGGAGAAAGGGATAAAGTTAGAGCTGAATTTGTCAGGCAGTAAGTTTGCCATTTCTTCTGGCTCAGTATAGGTGACTCCATTAACAATGAGTTTTGCAAACAATTGTGTATTGCCTGTGAGGTTGTGGACATAGCTAAAGAATAAACTAAATGAACAAGAAAGAAGTGGATGTACTAAACCAAACCAAGAATCAAATATAAAGTAACACCCTGGAGGTAGCTAAAGAATGCCTTGTGGCTATACTTAGGCTGTGAGGCAAAATTCACCTGACATTTGGCTTTAGTAGACTTAATTTGTCCTCTGGATTGTTTGTTTAGTTTGATGAGAATGCTTTTATCTCACCAAGTGCTACACCTCCTAATTTTTGCCATAGTTTTCTTCCTTCTGTTATACAGCCTACTGATATTTTAATTCCACCAGGTTGACCTGATTTTTGAGTTAGTCTGGTATTTACTGCTGGTGGGTTCAGCTGCCTCTATGCAGCTATTAACATGCTTGTATAGAGTTTCTCTGAACAGTTCTGCATAGGCAGCAGTGTTCTCATGGTTCATGGAGGATTGAAATTTTGCCAGGTTATTACCTAATAGCAGAAAGTTAGCCTTAAAGTAATTTCTGAATATTCCAGGGTTTGCTGGGGGTCTAGTTTTTATTTTTTCTTCAAAGGACACCTTCTTTGGTCTAACCTTCCAGAGACGACATTACACTAGGGGGTGTACAGCACTCTCCCATATTAGTGAGGACCACATCCAGTATGTTTGCAGTCATGGTCAGTGTATTGACAATCTGGTCCAGGGAGTTTATGTTTTCAAAATCCAGGAATCTCTGAGCCTGCATATTTAGTGTCATATATGATTCCCAGTTAGTAGTGTGATAATTAAAATCACCTATGAATATGGTATTGGGTTGGATGGTGAGTGTTTTCAATAAGTTTATACATTGTATGGGTTTGCTAGGTCATAGAAGGGGATGGGATGTTGCCTATAGTGATTTGAACATGGAGAAGCTCAAGCACATTGTCCTGTTTGATTAGCCCTGAGGTATATTTATTTTTGATGTAAATTGAGACACTTCCACCTTTAGTCCATGTCTGTGTAGTAACTGGTCTAAACGTGTGGAAGGCATTATAGCCTTGCACTGCTTGTGTGTTGTCTGAGGCTTTTAACCATGAGTGACTGTGCAGGAGCCAGCTTTCTTTAGGGTGAAAGTTTGGAGGGTGTGGAGTTTTTTTTTAGACTCCTAACACTGAACAGTAACAACTTTAGATTTTCTTGGGTTTGATTTACTATGTCGGAAGTACTTTCAGTTTGGCATTGCTAAAAAGCGGAACTATGTTTAGGATGATGTTTTACCTATTATTTCAATGCCTAGAAAGGAGAGCTGAAGACCATCTCTGGGAAAACAGTATGGTCTGTTGACAATCTCCTTCCATGCTTACAAATATTATACCCCTTTAGAATGACACCCAAAACTAAGCCAATTATTAAAGTCAGTCATCTTCTGTTTATATTGTGGCATCATCCTTGGTCAAGGTAAAATATTACTCAATGATAGGCTTATACCAGCCTTGGACACACATAAGAAAGCTGTATGTGTTTTATCAAAATGTCATCTTATTGTATTCCGTATTAACAACAAATCCAAAAAGGAACACATTAATGTATTTATTTTTAGCTGCTTTAAAATAAGGATGCCATAATTATATAATTAAAAAATTGCCTTGGGATAGGTACCTGCATCTTTGTGTCTTTCTCTCTAAAGTCTACATTTAATTAGTTTACACAGATTAAAAATGATATGTAGCCCAGGAAGTGCTATCTGTTGCAGCATCTATTTTTTTCTAAATAAGGTAACATTAGTCTATTGTTAAAGGAGGAATTAATCAGTAACCTAGCAAAATGGGTTCACGTAGTCACAAGGATAAAGCTTAAAAATCCAACAAAACATGTTTAGAATGAAGAATATTTTATTATACCCAGCAACTATAAGTAACCATTGAGTGTTTCCAGCCAAAAACTTAGGACTTTTTCAGAATGGCAGCAATATGAAGGTACCAACCTATAGTACTGCAGTGGTCTCACTGGTGAAATTAGTATTTAAATGCACAATCCAAGGGAGCAGATAATGCAAATTAGTCATGAGCTCTCCATCAGAAATTTTGCTAGCATCATATACAGCATGGTAGAATGATTAAAAACTTCTAGCACTCTGGGCAGTGAAGCAAAATATTGTATGGTATATACCCATTCATTTCTATGGCTGGAGTGGAGCTGTTAGTGCTGCTGATGTGTGTGGGAGGTGGGTCTAGGAGGGGTGAACATCTGGATGCATGTGTGAGTGTGCATCAGTGTCAATGTGTGTGTGCGTGTGTGTGTGTGTGTGTGTGTGTGTGTGTGTGTGTGTGTGTGTGTGTGTGTGTGCGTGTGTGTGTGTGTGTGTGTGTGTGTGTGTGTGTGCGTGTGTGTGTGTGTGCGTGTGTGTGTGTGTGTGTGTGTGTGTGTGTGTGTGTGTGTGCGTGTGTGCATATGTGTGTGGTGTAGTGTATTTTAAAAGATCTGTGATAAGGTGTACTGTAATGTGAAAAACATTTCCTTTACTTCCTCCAGACACAGATGCAGTGATTGCATGGGGTATGTGCAGATGAGCCACAGCTCTAAATAACTCCTTGCCATTTTCCCTGGGTATTGCAATGGCTATTCCCACACAGGTACTGCAGCATTTCCGGACAGATATTTGATACCAGTAGTCCCTGCTTAACCTCACAGAATAGTAGAGGTACCCATGTGCCACCCACCTCTTTCCTCTTTCTGGGAAACATCATTGTGACAGTGAAAGACTATGTCTGGTTTTCATGCATCAACACTTCAGTACAGTGCAGAGGTACTCTACATTAGGCCTAAGTAGACATTAATAACTAGCAAGAATATACAGAGTATGTAGGCAGATAGCTATGACTCATGGAGTCAGACATGATGGAGAGGAAACAATCAATTGAACAACTTGAGATAGCTAAAAGTCAATGAATCTCAAAATGCATTCACTCAAGGCACTCCTTAAAATGGAGAACATCGATATCTGTGCAGTGACTGAGACCTGGTTCAAGGCTCCAGACAGCACCCCTGCACTACCAGGCTATAACTCATACCACACTTTTCAGCCATGTAACCTGGACCGGAACACCAAAGGCGGAGGTGTGCCTATATTTATTAAGTATATCCACACCTCCAGGCTAGCTGCTCAGCATAATGCAGCCAAGGTTATCCAAGTGCAACTAACTCTGGGCAAAACTGCAATCCAAATTGTAGCTTGCTACAGATCACCCACCATACCCCAGGATTCCCACTCCTCTTTTCTTGATGTACTGGAAAATATTAGGGTTCAACCAAACACCCTAATAATGGGCGATTTCAGCTACCCCACCATTAACTGGGAAAACTACTCATGTACCAACTCCTTCGCTCGGCGCTTTCTGGAATTCATAAACTCCAATGCCCTGGATCAACTTATCCACACCCCCACCAGGGGTAACAATATCCTAGATCTAGTCATTACCAACATGAGTGACCGGTGTTCCACACCTGAAGTCAACGCCTTATTGGTCCAATCTGACCATAAGTTAATTACCCTAGATATCCACATCCTGCCCCCAGCCTCCATTAAGGAAACCATGGTAAAAAATTTCTCCAAAGCCAACTTCATGCTTCTTAAGACAGAAGTGGTGAAAGTCATGACACCCATGCAGATGGACAATACAGTTACGACTAATGAATCCTACACAATTGTACTTTATAAGCACTTACATGAGTGCACGGATTGTGCTATCCCAAACAGAACCAAGATGCTATCCTCCAGAAAAAGGAAGCCAATCTGGTGGTCCCCTGCCATAAACAAACTGTACAACAGAAGGAAGAAACTGTTGCAAAAGAGAGTAAAATCCCATGAGTGGAGGAGCTCCCTGATCAGCCTCAGTAAGAAGCTGCGATCCCTGATAAAATCCTCCAAAGCTAGTTACGAAAACAAAATTGCCACTGATTCTAAAGACAACCATAAAGTAGTCTATAGCTATGTCAATAATCTCAATGGCAACACTCAGATCTGCTCTGAGTTACAGCACAATGGGACTAAATATACAGACCCAACTGATATTGCCAATATCCTGGCAGATAGGTTCAGTGCTAAGTTTACCCCCATCTCACCCCCTAAAGAGCCCATCTCTATACCGGAAGAATGCAAAGTTCCTGTAATCACGGCTGCACAGGTAAAAACCACACTCTCCAAAGCCAAGAACACAGCATCCATGGGACCAGACAACATCTCAGGCTGCATTCTACACGAACTACAGAATGAACTGGCACCCCACCTAAGTACCATGTTCAATCATAGCCTCACCTCAGGCTTTGTGCCTGCTGAATGGCGCACAGTGATGGTTATCCCAATCCACAAGGGGGAGCCACCACGGACCATGGGAACTACCTCCCCATTAGCCTGATGAGCCTGGTCTGCAAGGCCATGGAAAGTATCATCATGGAACTTATAAACAAAGACATTGGTAATCTCCAAACTCTGAACCCCACCCAGTTTGGGTTTATAAAAGGCAGATCATATCTCCTAAACCTGATAGACTTCTTTGAAGCAGTCACCAAAGCCGTAGACAAGGGTAAGGTGGTTCACAGAACCTATCTAGATCTTGCCAAGGCTTTCGACACCATCCCCCACTCTGGAATTTTAGATAAACTCACTAAACTAGGTATAAATCCCTATGTCACAAGATGGGTTGCCAACTGGCTCACTGACAGAACCCACAGAAAGTAGCAGACTCCAAATCCGACTTCAGACCAGTGACAAGTGGAGTACCACAGGGTTCAGTCCTGGGTCCTCTCCTGTTTGGTATCTACTTCTCTGAAGTACAGGCTAACACAGGTCTTTGGCTAACAAAGTTCGCAGATGACTGCAAACTAGGAGCCATAATCGAAACCCCTAACAATGTGGACATCCTACAAAAGGGCCTCACTGAGACAGATGCCTGGTGTCAAAGCCATGGCCTCAAGCTCAATGCCAAAACGTGCATTGTCATTCCCTTTGGTTAAAACTCTGTACCCATGAACTACAACATAGGTGGTAGTATACTTAACACTGAAAGTGTGATAAGAGACCTTGGGACACAGGTGGACAGTAGTCTCTCCTTTGATAATCACATCACCACAGTAGTCAGGAAATCCTTCTACGTGGCACACCTCATCACAAAAGGTTTCTCATCCAGAAAAAAAGAGGTCATTGTTCCCCTCTACTCATCACTCATTATACCCATTATAGAGTATAACGCCCCTTTTGGTATGTACCTCACAAGACATCTACAACAACTGGAAAGGCCTCAGAAATACCTCACAAAGAGGATTACCAGCCTCAAACAGATGCCCTACGCAGACCGTCTCAAAAAACTCCAGCTTTACTCTGTCACATATCGCCTACTCAGAGGTGATCTCTGCCTAACATACAAAGCTATGTCAAACCCAGAGCTGTTGGACATGCTCCACTTAAAGAAATCCCAATCCTTCCAAGCTACACGCTCTAGGGACCTAAACCTTGTCACCACAATAAACAGAACATGCCGGAGGGATAGATTCCTGTCCCAGAGACTTCCCATACTCTGGAATAAACTACCTATCTATGTCAAACAAAGCTCCTCGTTAGCACTCTTCAAGAAAAATCTTGATGACTGCATGGGAAATAGGAAATTCATTTCTGTGGCTCTGCTCGACAGTGGCACAGGAAAATAATTTTCTTGGGTGGCAAAAGCCAGGGTACCTTTTTGGTTGGGCTTGTATAGGCCCTAAGGCCAATAGCCTAGTACCTACCTATGAACCTATGAAGAAAGGTAAGATAACAGTCTTCTGTCACAGTCTTAGATCCCAATATTTGTTAGCTTTATTGTTGGCTTAATTGACGTGTTCAAAAAAATCCAGTAATCTATTAAAAACCTCTGGTTATTAAACAAGTATTATATCTGTATTAATATGGATAACAAATAATCAACTTTAATATAGCTCTTTCATTCTAAGTACAGTTTTTTTACATTAGTTTAACTTAGTTGTAAATGATTGTCAATAATCTATCTGCACATACAATCCAATACTTTCATTAAAAGAAAGTAGGTTTGTCTGTTTGGCTTCTTATTGTGCAACTTTAGAATACTCACACACTGAATGTGTATTATTTGTTTACTTGTAATAAGATTATGTGCATATACACATAAGATGCAATCCTCAAAATGAGAACATATTCTTCAACTGTTTGCCAGTTTTGTTATCATGCAGGTGCTTCATCATAAAGAGATGACTCAATTTAATAATAAATGAGTGCATCCTTGACACTTCTTAATAAAGTGTCACGGCAAACATTGTCACATTCATACAATTCTTAGTAAAACATGATCATTTTTAACTGTCGGTAGCACAGTTGTTAGCACTTAACTATGCTGACCCATACAGTCATCTAGTTTATCTCTAAAGGATGATAATGAGTCACACTGATTAACCTGCAGACTGAGTTTGTCCCAGAGGTGTGAGAGATGCTGGCTTATATACATGTCTCTTTATTGTGTTTTATCTGTTGTTAAAAATGTATATGCCTAGTTCTAGTATTGGTGGAGATATTATACTTGCAGTGAAACAAGAGGTCAAGGAAAATTGGGCTCCTAATGGCACTAAATGACACCAAGGATTCCACATAACAGTCTATAAGACACTAAAAACTCAGAAACATTGGGCCTCTGACCTTTTTGGTCAGAAACATTTGGAGTCTTTTTAATATTTCATATGCTTTATGAGATAAACTCCAAAGGGGGGTTTGGTGGCCTGATCAATGCTGAGTATAAGGGATTGATGACCTCTTTAGTCTTTGATGATATTCCTTTTGCAATTAGCTGAGCTAAATGAAAGGACTTCCTGACAGCTGTTGTTATATGATGGTCAAAAGATAGTGAATTACCAACCCTTGTACCTCGGTCATTAATCCATGTTCATTTTGTAGAGATATGCAATCTAGACAGTATGATGAGTGGAGGGACTGTCTATCAAAAATAATGATGCTACACCTTTTTAACATTTAGTTTGAGCACATATTTAATTCACCAAGGTTTACTAGGGTGAGTTCATTCTGGAGGGTTTGAGTGCCATAGGGTAATTAACAACAACCCTTTGTTTGCAATCATCTGTAAAGTTTGTTAACCGGAGGTCTTGTTTCTCTGCTTGGGGATCTGAGAAGTGGTTCCAACACCAAGTCCTGAAGGATACTACTGGACACTTTCACACTTTCTGATGAGGCGCTTGCAACTTGCACTGTTACTGTATTATGGATTATGTCTTTCAGCCAATTTGCTATCCATCTTACCATATGTGGGTCAATTTTTAAAGCATTTAGCTTTTGTATGATGCCAACATGGGGAATGGTACACCATGTGCTCTGAATGCCCACCATCTACAGCCTTTGTAAGTCTTTAAGAGAAATTTACTCTGATATAAATAAACAGAATCCACCCTTCACAAAACCAAACTGTTGATGTAACATCTTAGAAAATGCTTGATATCACAGCTTATGAAGTCAATTATAGTCCACTCCATGGCTTTGCAGATGAGGCTTGTAAGACTGATAGGTCTGTAATTATCCAGGTTGGTTGTAAGACCAACCTTATGATGGGGCATCATAACTGTTATCCACCACTTATCAAGGACAAATCCACTGGCTAAACATAAGTTAAACAAACTGGTGAATGTATCTGCAAGGGCACATTTAACACTATTAATTAAGCAACCAAGTGTATTTTTGGTTAGCACTTTCTGCAAATGATCATTAGAGATAAATGGGGAAGTAAGAGATTCAGATAATTCATGGCTTTAAATAGAAGTATGTTCACTTGTTCACATTTCACTGACTTCCACCAATATGCCTACATCATGTCCTTCTAACTCCCTAGAGACAAGAGTTCTAGCTCTTGTCACAAGTAAAACCATTTCTGGTGCATTTCATGCAGCTTTCTAGTGTTGAGATTCCTTGAAGCTGTCCAGTGCCCCTCATACTGCATGCCTTCAGAGCTGCCCACAGTCATCAAGGTATGACTCGACATAGACCCAGCAGAGCATGATCTTTTTGCTTCTACATTTTATACCTCTGAGGATACTCCTTAGCATTCTGTTTGGTGCTGCCACTAGTATCACATTCTGTCCCTGGAGGTCCAGTCTAGGTGTGCCTATCACCTTCATATCTTTCCCTGCCCTGTTACAGTCAATCTTATTCACTCTCAGCTGAAACTTTGCAGCTGGGTTGTTGTGACCCAAGTTCAGCTTTTTGCAACTGTTTTCAATGGGTCTCAGTTGACACTTTTCTACTGTACTGGTCAAGTGTTCCAAATCTTTTCTTAGACTACTCTCCCTGTTTTCTACTGTTGCACATATAACTATAAATACTGAAGAAAGTGATTTTGTTTACTGTTCTCCCAGATATAACTCAACCAAACTGAAGAGTACTGGGCCTAAAACTGCTCCACTTGTTACTCTATGATATGTATTTCTTATTTCTCTCATTGTCCCTCTCACATCTTCCAGTGTTATAGACTTTAGTCATATAGCAATCCATTTCCTCCATCTCAGTCCTGCTCAATCACCTCTATCTTTCCTAGCAACCACCTATATGGGCACAAGTCAGAAGCACTGGTGAAGTCCATGTAGATCACATCTATTTGCAATCTTCTATCAAATTCACAAATAACTCAGTCATGAAAGTGGATCTGGTTTGAATAGAAGCTACTTTTGGCCATGATCCCATATTGGTTGCTGTCCCAGTTTTTTTATTCCCTAGGAGGAAACTAATATTTTCCTTCTGATTCTTTCCATGACCTTCTTTGCACTGCTGTTTGGTTAATAGGCCGATTCTTCCATGAATTCACCTACTGCTTTCCCTGTACCAAGGAACCACATTTGCTATTCTGCATGTGTCCAACAGTTCTGTATCAGCCAATGATTTGTCAAAGATTTCCATCAACAGACTGTCATTACACTAGCCATATTCAAAATATCTGCAGAACGTACCCCAACTATCCCTTGTGTTGTGCCACTATTAAAGAAGTCAGCTGTCCCTGCCTCCTGCCTTTCTATCCTGGGGTGAATCAGTTCCTCTCCACAGAGGATCCTACCCTATCCCAGAATCATGCCATCCATTAGTTTACTTGAAGCAAAGTATTAATTTTCTGCTTTTGTATTTCTCTTCCATGATCTGCCAGCCATATTTGTTTTTCATGGTTAGGTGTGTCTTTCCTTTCCACCTCTCTGTTATATTTCTGTAGCTCCCACTGCATTCCATGCAGAAGTAATAGACTGTAGTTTTCCATTACACCACAAGGTGTAGCTCCTTTTCAGGAATATAAAAGACAATTTTGAAAGTGAAAGAAGAGACTGGAACACTAGCTGAAGGAGGGAAGACTGAAACATGTAGCTGAAGGGAAAAGGGCCTTGCAGCATGACTGGATTTTCTTTTCTAGTGCTTTGGGAAAGGGAAGTGAAGTAGCAGATTTTGTCTGTCTCTGGCTGAAATCCTGGATGATGGTATTTTGTGGAATCAGGAGAGAAGTCTGAAACCAGTAGCTCCACACCTGCTATGATTTAGCAAGAAAAGGAGCTCCCTTGGGCCTGGTACCGAGAAGCCATAGAGGATTACCAGAGTTCTGGTAGGCAATTTTCTACTTTTCTCATCAGAGGAACCATGGCACCTGGTCACTAGGATATTCTCAATGGAGTGGTGAGAGGGTCTGGCCATCATTTTTATATTTTTCATCATTTGATCAAGGGGGGTAGAGGGTGTTAGTACTGCTGAATGACATTGCATTTTCTCATGTTTGTATTGTACATTACATTTTCTCATATTTGTATTGTTGCATTATAAATTCTCATTGTTCAATGACATTGCATTTTGTTTGTGTTAGTACTGCTGTCTTCAACAATTTTGCTGCTCAATGACATTGCATTTTCTCATATCTGAATTGTTGTATTATAACTCTTTTATTGCTTAATGACATTGCATTTTCCCCGTGTTTGTATTGCTGCATTACAAAGCTTTGCTGCTCATTGATATTGTCTTCTTTGTGCATGTTTGAATGTCAAGACTTTTTTCTGTTGAGTTCAGGGGAAGAGGGTGAATGCATATTTTTACTGCATGCATATCTCACCTTGATTTATTGCTAACTGGTGCACTGTTGAAATAATTTGTTTATAGTTGTGCTATTGCCTTTTTAAACTAGATGTGTCACCTAGGATCAAATCTGTCTCTCTTGCCACTTTGGTGTGTTGGGCCTATAGGGGTGTCACTAGAGTCTGGTAGGAAGGAACCTATATCTCTTCAGCTACACCTGTGGGTGCGCTACATTTGGGGGCTCATTCGGGATTACCTATGCTGGCTTGGAATCCACCCTATTCTTCTGTATGTGTGGAAGGCAAATCCAGCAGAAACATGAACCCAGAAGCTGCAGTTTTGCTGCCCATAAATACTATAGGGTCTGAAGTTTTGAATGCTTTGGGAAGTATTGTAGAAAAATGCTTAAAGCCTACTCAGCCATTCACTGGGTTTGGCTAAGCAAATTGTGTTTGTTTTCTGGCAAACAACCCACACCTCAGGGAGAGGAAGATTTTGAATCCTGGATGGATCAGGCCTCACAAGCCCTAGAGGAGTGGGATACCCCAGAATCTCAAAAGAAGCAGTGGGTAGCTGAAAGTCTAAAAGGATTAGCTGTGGATACCATATGCAACCTAAGGATGGGTAAGCAAGACTGCATGGCCAAGGACTATTTAGGAGTACTGCAGGATGTGTTTGGAAAGATTTTCAAAGATAGCAAGACCCCTCAACCATTTGCTCTGAAATGATGAGAAAGCAGATGAAACAGATGAAGATATCCTTTTGAAAAAGCCTAAGAGACTGAGAGGTTCTAAGGAACTCATCGAGAGTCGTTGGGATCCTGAGTGCGAAGAGTCATTTGAACAGCTTAAGTATTGCCTCACACATGCCCCTGTGCTTGCATATGCTGACTCAACAAAGCCATATACTTTACATGTGGATGCTATCAGGGATGGCTTAGGAGAAATCCTTTACCAAGAGTATGACAAGAAGCTGAGACATGTGGCTTTTATCAGTCAGAGTTTATCCCCCAGAGAAAGAAACTACCCTGCACACAAGTTGGAATTTCTTGCCTTAAAGTGGGCTGGGCGGTAGTGGACAAGCTGCATGATTATCTCTATGGGGTTGAATTTGAAGTGCAGACTGACAACAGTAATCTGGTCACTTTTCAAGCTTCATTGCTACCAGCTTTGAGTAACAGTGACCTCAGGAAAGATCAAAGAGAAGACCCCTTAGGTCAGCTGGTGGTAGCTGCTTTAGAGAAGAAACAAGTTAATATGCTTCACGTGGATATTCATCCTCAGGCAAGACTTTTGGCCAAAGAATGGGACAGACTCCAGATACAGAATGGACTAGTGTATAGCAGATCTCTTAGTGCCCTTGTCAGTGAAAAATGGCAATTGTTGCTTCCTCAGAAGTATCGAGAAGTAGTACTCCGGTCATTGCATGAACATGGTATGTGTACATGGTATAACATGGTGCCCCTTCAGCTTACTCTACATAAACACTCTTCTCTTTATACTTCATCCTTTCACACTATTCAGCAATCTATTTCCCTAATTACACCCTACACATTCCCTCCCAAATATAATTGATACTGTCCTCTCTCCCTTCTCCTCTCAAGACAGTTTAGAATGAAGAATCAAAACATCTCACCCTTTATCTCAGTCTAATTTTCACTCATCTACTCACCTATCTTGAAAGCCCACTTGACCCATTACAAAATTATCCCAAAACAGAAACTATCTCACTAAACCCACACCCAAATTTAACACATGCTAATATCACATTCACTTCTAAATACATATTTCCAAAATTTCATCGAACACAGCACACAAAATATAATAACCTCAACCCCAGGAAATGTCTATTTCATTACTGTAGAATCCATAACCTTTACTTTCTAAACCTAATGCTCTCTCTAATAGATGGAGACATCCACCCAAACCCAGGACCTTCACTTTCTCCTTCCTCACCCCTCAACTCCAAAATGTTTCCTACCCATATATTTTCTAAAAAATCTAACTCTCTCTATTGCTCATCTTAATATGCATAAACAATAAAGTTACACAATTCTTTGATATTCAAAACCTACAACCAAGGACAATCAGATCATTCTTATCACAAAGCTTCTTATCAACAACTCCAAATCTATCTATATCATCTGTTTATACATACCCCCTGGTAACAATATAGCAACTATGGAAAATATTCTCTCCTGGCTATCCCAAAACCTACCTCAAGAAACTATCATCCTAGGTGATACAAATATAGACTGGACCTCCCTCTGCAGTAACCTCCCTTCTAACCACATAAACCTATATGGGTATTCCCAAACTATCACCTCCCCTACCAGAATAAATAGATCCAACAAAAATCCCCATACTTATGACTCAGGAACTCTCCCAGATGATTTAAGTGACCACTCACTTACCTACATCATCAAACATAAAACCAACTGTCCCTCTCCAACATCCACAATAAGCATCAGATCAAAGAACTTTAACTCAGAACTATTCCAGATGGAACTAAAAGCATGTAACTGGTTACCACTGCTTAATTTATCCTTATTTAACTCCAACTTTCTTACCATCCTGGACCGCCATGCCCCAACCAGACAAATTAGAACAAAAACAAACATGCCATGGCTATCTAAAGAAACCAAACAAAAATCAAAGATAGAAACTAACACAGGGAAATCTGGATAACACTCAAAGTCCTATCCACCAACAAACCTTCAGACAACTAAGAAATCAAACAAAAAGAGCTGTAATATCGGATAAAAAGAATTACTACCTACTTTCCCAACAAGCAAATCAAACCAAACCACAGAGGTTCTGGTCCAGCATCAACCAACTACTCCACCCAGGGCAAACTACCACTCCTAGCCCTCAAAATACTGAACACAAAACTTATATAAATATAGCTAATGAATTTAACACATTCTTCACTAACACTATACAAACACTAGCTAGCCAGCTCTCACCTGATAATTTCACTTTACCTACTAATAAAACAAACTCTTCTCCTTCCTTCCAACTTCAACCCATCCCTACATCATATGTACTTACCCTCCTTCAGAAATTGAAACCATGGACCAACTACCAGCAGAATTTCTGCAACCTAAATCCATTGCCTACCCTATATCAATCCTAATCAACAGAACAATTACTGAAAGCTATATCCCTTCCATTTGGAAAATCTCCCATATTATCCCCCTCCACAAAGGTGGCCAATCTACTGAACTTTCCAACTTTCCAATTGCCCTCCTCTCACCTATAGCTAAAATTATGGAAAAATGCATCCATAAACAACTACTTCAACATTTAACACAAAATAATCTTCTAGCTAACTGCCAGCATGGTTTTAGACCTTCACACAGTACCTCCACTGCCCTTCTCTCCTTTACAGATATTATCAACAAACACCGTAGTCTAAACAAACTCTCTTCTGCCCTATTCATTGACCTATCTAAAGCTTTTGATATGGTGAATCACCAAATTCTCATCACCATAATAAAATCCCTATCACTTGACACATCCTCCATTAAGTGGTTCCAGTCCTACCTTGACAAAGACAACAGGCCAAGTCTCTCTCTACCCACCTACCAGTCAACCTAGGTGTCCCCAAGGTTCCATCCTTGGATTTCATCAATGATCTCCACCTGGCTATCCCTCAAGCCTCTTGTATACAATATGCAGATGATTCCACACTTATATGCTCAGCCTCATCCTCTTCAGACCTCCTACACCTTACCCAACAAGTCTTCAACACAGTTGAGAAATGGTTTACACATAGATGCCTTCTCTTAAACCCCAAAGACTAAACTCCTTCTTTTCTCTCCCAACAGTAAATTCCCCACATTAGATTTCTCAGTCACTTCTACCAACAATACTATTATATCCCCAGAACCTACCACTAAACTGCTAGGAGTCACCATCGACAATAAACTAAACTTTGATATACATATAAACAATACTATTAAATCTGTTAATAGAAAAATAGGCTCCCTGTATCGGATTAAATCTTTTCTCCTACCCTCTCACATCTAATATCTCCTCTTCTATATGCTTCACCCATCTTTACTAAACTTTCTAAACAATCTCAGCAAACTGGAAATGTCCTATAATAACATTTTGCCACAGGAAACCCTTATAGAACCCATCATTGCCTCAATCTAAAACAGCTAGGCTAGCTTGAACTACAGAACCTAATTAAATTCCATCAACTAACTATAGCTCACAAAACCCTTTACACACCATCCAAAACACCTGCTCTATCAAAACCTAGATTCCTAAGGTCCTCACATAAACTCTTAGCACATACTACCAAAATAAACAACAAGGCCAGTGACTCTCTTTTCTCTAATACTGTAGGAAAGCCTGGAATCTTCTACCAAATGATATTTCTACACTTCAGTTTCAAAACGATCTGAAAGTATATCTCAAATCTCACTGGCTATGTCATTGCTCCAAACCTGACTAACTCTATAGTTACTTAACTGCATCCTATACAGATTATTTAGCTAGAATTGTTATTTTTATCCTGTAATTTAGTGCTCTTTATGCTTATTTTTTTCTTTTGCATATTTGTGCTACTCATAGATAGAAATAAGTTAATTAGCTGTATGTATCTACTACTGAAAATGGGCATGTATCCAGTTAGACTAGCCCGGTAAACAAATGTAAAATAAAATAAATAAATAAATAAAATAAATAAATGGTCATCTTGGTTATGATAGAACTATGGGTCTGGTACGAGACAGGTTCTACTAGCCATGCATGAAGCAAGATGTTGAGGATTATTGTCGTACATGTCTTTGTTGCATTCAGAGAAAGACTCTGCTGACCAGAGCTGCCTCATTGGGTTAAATGGAAAGTAGTGGGCCCATGGAACTGGTCTGTATAGATTTTCTGTGCATTGAATCGGATGAAGACGGGATCAGTAATGTGCTGGTGGTGACAGACCACTATACCAGATACACTCAAGCATTTCCCACTCACAATCAGAAAACTATTACAGTGGCAAAACTACATTTCATACAAAACCTTTGATGCCCCTGTATCCCTTCAACAAACTTCCTTTCAAATTTTCCACTTGCACTAACTTTCTTTTCTACTTTTTTTTCTGCCTTGCTCAAGTCTTTCATTATTCTGCTTCCGCCACCTCCATACCCCTTGCTTTCCAGTTCTTGTGTGCCATCTCTTTTTTCAGTAATTGCTAACTTCACAGTTTTGTGTAGCTACGCTAAGCATTTTCAATTATGAGTAAGGATTTATTTAAGGATTTATTTGTATTGAGAGAATAATAAGTGCACATAAAAGTCTTTCTGAGTTTAGAAGCATCATTTTTCTGACGTTTTATAGGTAAATTTTAGTCGTGTGTTTGCCAACCATCAAACCATCCCAGTCAGACTCACCACCCTTCATTCCTCCAAATGAGGGACTACACCCGAGTACCATATGGGGTGAGAACTGTCCAGGGGAGCCATCATACATCAGCCATGAAGCATACAACTGAGGGCATTTCTATACTTCTAACCCCACCCCTGGTAGGGGTGATGGGCTATCTGCCACACCATGGAGACCCACTATGCCTTCCCACTTGTGAATTCATGCTTCTGTATGCTATGTAGGAGCAAACAGTGGCTTGATGAGTTGAAAGCTCTCTACCCAGGATGCAATGAGCAATGCTGCCCTCCTCCAAGGGATTGTGTCATTTTTGCATGCTGGATTCACCCTCCCTCCCATGGTGGGCTTACTCATCCTCTGCTGCCAGCACTGTCAAGCACCCAAGCTGCCAACTGGACTCAGGTCATCTGGGCTTCAGTCAGTCCTTTGTCCCGCTGGTCCACTGATGCTGGTGTAAGACACTCAAAAATAAACAAAATATTTTAAGATGGGCATAAACAGCTTAACAGTTAACTTGTAATGACATTTCATCCAGTAGCTATATAAACAGGCAGACTATGTGATACAAACAGTACTTAGGTTGTCTTACATTCTGTGTTTGTGGATGTACCCACAGTTATGCGTATAGTTTGAGCTCAGCAAAGCTTCAGTGTATTATCAGCTACAAGGCCCCACTTGTTTCAGTCCCTTTGTAACCTTGGCCTGTTTTCTAATAAGCTATTTGATATCTTACCAAGGATATCTGCCACCTTCTATCTTACCCAAGGAAATAATCCACCTTTTGCTCAAGGCAGTAGCTTAATGTAAATTAGTACCAAATAAGACTTAACATGTTACAGGCAAACCTATTACTGTTTCCAAGCACAGTATATTCCATATTCCTATCGGCAGTCATACATTGTTTGCAATAGAGTTTTGACTTTCCTGCTTTCTGTCACATTTGATTTTTCCCTCCTTTCAGACTTTGTCTGCCCTCTCATACATGAGCATTTTCCTCCAGTGACAAGAGTGGGGTCAGTTCTAGGACTAGTAGGGTCTGGCTAGAAAGCTATGTCTTTTAATAAAGCCATATAATGCTGATCTCAATCATCACCTCAAAATGTACACAACTTTCAAATGCTTCCCCATACACTCAGAAAGGTGCACTTAATTTTTATCTGGTACCTCCTAGAGTTATAAAATTATTATCTTACTGCTAAGCATGTTATATACTGTTTTTTTTTTCATGAGATGGGCTCCAAAATTAATTTTCTTTCTTAAAGATGCTCAGAAAAATATGTATTCAGTTGAATGCAATAGGTATACCTGGCAACATGTTTGTCCAGCAGGAATAATTAAGCAAATAATATTTAAAGAACACCGTAAAAGAGGTCAGATTCAAACAGATTCTAAGATGTTGTTGTAGTAAGTTTCAGAGAATCGGTACTTTTTGAATGATACCATACACACTAGAAGATTCAAGATGTTCTATTGAAATCACTAAAAGACACAATGAGGCTGAATGCAACATCAAAGGAGGGGAGTAAGGAATGATCCACTGCTTCAGGTGAAAACAACAGGTCATGTAGATAAAGAAATACTAGGACTCAGATTGTGAAATTGACATGAGTCCAAGCAGGAGTCAATGTTGCCTCTGCAGCAAAGGAGTAATATGCTGATAATGAGAAGCACCAGTAAATTTCCAGGCCACAGAGATGTAAACTAGCTGAAATCATTCAGTCTCCAAGTCAGGAAGTCCATGGAAATAGGAAATGTAATGATCACTGTGTGATGAAACGAAAGCCTGGGTAACAGTTGAGAAGTTTGCAAGTTGACAGCTACCTAATCCTGGTAATGATCACCTAATGAGGAAAAATGATTTAATTATAGTGGACACCTGGTTCTTACGTATCAGCTGATCATCGAATTCAGGGCCAAAATCAGGCACATTAGATATTAAAATCTAGCCTTTTTCCCCATAAAGAATAGAAAGAATAAAAGAACATAAAAGTGACGAGGCAGAAGAGTCCCTCAATTTATCAGGAACAGCCACAATTGTAGTTTTGGATGTGTTCAGCTTGAGCAGATTATGAGTGAGTCAGTACTGAATGATCTCCAGTTCATCTGCTAAGGAATACACCTTAGCCACTCATTCTTAATAGAAGAACAGGTAAATCTGAGTCTCATCATTTGAACAATTGTAAAACAAACCTTCATTCTAATGAGCTTTCCAAGAAGCATGTTACATACATATTCTCACATGAATACCCCTTCTCTGGGACAGACTCTCCATCACCATAAAAGAAAACTCATCCCTGTGCATATTCAAGTACAACCTGGTTCTATGGATGGGTACTAGAACTTGTGCCCCAGGACTCCCCTCTGTACTATGGAAAGAGGCAATTCCTTAATGCTTTATCCCGTGCATGGATCCTCTCAAATTATCTATTGCATGATTCCAGTTATCCTCACTAGGGGTAATATATAATTATTAATCATTTTAAGGGTAAGGCCAACCAAACAACAAATGGGATAGGTTTATTCAAGTACCAAAAGGGAAATTGGATAGGCTTAAAATGGCCTGCAATGACACATAACTTAGTACCTACCTATGAACCTATAAAAATAACAGAGCCAATATCAATCCCTGTGGTACTCCTTGTTAAAGTAATAGGTCCAAAGTAAAACCCTGTGGTACTGTGCATTACAGAGGGTAAAAGTAAGAGGAATTAGCACCCCAAACAGCCCTCTGTGTATAATTAGAGATTTAAGAAGAAAACAAATCTAGGACAGTACAGAAGACATATTAGCAGGCACTTAAAAAGAATGCTGTAAGCCCCATCAACAGCTGTTGAAAATTCAAGTAGCATAAACACAGGAGAAAAATGCTGCTTTCCAGACATGAGGTCAGTCATTATATAAATAAGGGCAGTGTCAGAATTGCAATGCTTCTGAACCAGTCACAGGGTCCATGAGCTGATTCACTGTCAAATATAATTCAGCTGTAACATTCTCAATAAAAAAGGACAGATATTGTCCAGAATTCTGGATTCAAAAAAGGCTTTCCTGAAGAAAAGGATATCAAGGGCATCCTTTAGTAAAGATGGAAAACCTCAGTCACCAAAAAGGACTTCAAAATCTGATATGAAGTTTGAACCAGAATAAGATAGGATAATACCAGACTTGATGAGCACTGATATGATGCACAGAACATATGCTACATACGTAATACCACAATGAGGGCCTCTTCATAATCAGGTAATATGAACACTGCCTAAGACAAAATGTGGTTGCTCAATGCCTTAGAGTATGCACTGCCCATGGAGTTAGTAGGAGACAGTCTGGATCTAATATGCTGGCATTACTGATAAAAACAGTTATCTTTAAGTGATATAAGGAAAAGCTCATTGGGTAGAAAAACAAGCTGCACAGACTAAACACTTTTTGAAAAAGCATAACCAGACATTTCAATCCCACTGAGACCCTTCCAGAGAAATAAGCAGCTTAAAGATGTCTTGCTTTAATATACTGTGAGAGAACAGTGAAACTGATTAAACTGTTATTTGATAACTTTTAGCTTCTCCTGATAATTTTCTCAAGTTTTTACAGTATTTTCAGATTTTCATGAAAATGAGCACAGTTCTTATGACAGATCTCAGGTTTTACTCCAAATCAAAATTGTCTCACACATCTTCAGAGTTGTTGCGATCTGTGATCTGTCCACTTTAAATAATGCATTTGAAAGTCAAACCATTGTTTCTGGTCTTTAAGAAAAAAGGCTTGATGCTACCATATCAAGGAGAGGTTAGCCAGCTGCTGTGCTTAAAAGCAAGCCAATCAAGATCTGCCCCACAAGGAACATCATTTCAGATAAATTGTAATGCTTTATGATCTGGGAGATTAAAATAGGAATGTCAAAACAAAATGGACAGGAAGGGCTCACAGCACCAGACAAGTTTCAGCACCAAGTCATAAATCATCACAACTGTAGGAATATTAAGTATAGTATATGTCTTAATCTAGCAGTTGTAGAGAATATGACCTGACTAAACCTGAAACCCAAATCATACATATTAGTTAATTGGTCAGGACCACTGAAATATGATGACCCCATAGGATGAAGTCACTAAGCACTAGATGAATCTGGTACATACCTCTCAACCTCTTAGCACAAGAAATCTGGACAAAGCCTAAAATAATGGGGGTGGGGGCAAAGTCCCAAAAACAGGAACAGATTTACAAGCTTAGAAAATTGCTAGAATAACAGTATTTGTATTAGCATGCATTTTTAAAGGATATGAAGTCTGAAACTCAAGTGTATGCCATTATTTAGTGACTTTAATGCTCAGTGATTTACCAGGAAACCTCAAATTTTATAAGGAACAGACCACAAATATGGCAAAAATCAGGACATTCTGTGAAAATCTGGACAGCTGAGAGGTATGTTCTGGCTCTATAATACAGATTCAGTGAAAACATCAGTAAACTCTTGGATGAGTGCTCTCACACAAGTGGGCAAATGATAGATGAGATGGCACCCACAATTTGTTCATGCAGCCAGGGCATGCTTGAGAATGTTGGTGATCCTACTGAAAATTTGGAATAACTGATGGTTAGATTTAAAATAGACTATCACTGCATGCCCAGTTTCACTTTGTCTAGGGCACTACATAATGGGTACCCTATGTAGTACAGCTGTCACAAAGCAGAGGCCAGAGTTATCAGCTAGACAAGTCTATATTATAAAAGTTGGTCAAATTTATCACAGCAGGTCAGAGATAGCTCCTAGTCCCATAACCCTATTTAATATATCAAATAGGATTTCTGTATATATCATTGAGCAAAGATTGTCTGTTTTGCCCCTAGACAAAATAGATAACTGAGAACATATGGCCACACACCTATGATTGTCCAGAAAGGCTCATGTATGGCATCTATCCCAAGTTTACTCAAAATATTTAAATGTCATCAAGTCAAAAATAAAAAGACAAAATGAATGTAAAGGTAAAAATCATTAGTAAGACATCTGTGTTCTAATCAGAAAACCAGAAAAGAAATTGAAATATATGAACAAAAGAAAGTAAATGACTAAAAATAATGAATAATAAAAACAGAAAACATGAAAGACAATGCTAACAGAACAAAAGGCCTGCAAAACATTACTGGATGAAAGCCAAAAATGAAATCCAAAATAACTAAAAGTAAAAAAGTAGAGCACTGCAAAATAGAAGAATGAAAAAAACAAAAGGTACAAAAACAATAATGTGCCAGTTATTAACACTGAAACTCTAAAGAGTCATGAGGTATGAGATCAATACTGAAACCTTCACTGTGTATAAATGATTTCCCTGCAGTTAACAAATGCACATTAAAATAAAACAAGTGTAATATGAGTGATTATTGAAAATTCTCCAAACCAAATAATCAGTCCTGGAAAGGTAGAAAAAAGAAAAGTCAAGATAAAATAAAAAAGAAAATAAATGTAATAATTGCTAGCAAGTAAAGATCCATGTAAACAGTACAATACAGTTTTAGCTATTTCTGGAATCAATATGGATAAAAACAGTCAATATCAAAATGATATCTTCAGACTAATTTTTTTGAAAAAGCTCTGGCTAGAACAAAGAGGAACAGTTAAAAGCCAACCAGCTTTTTCTGATTACCAAAGAGGATATTTACAATGGTGAATATAAAATGAGATGTATTATTGATAAAAATCATAAATAAGAACAGAACATATAAACAGAGTGAGTCAGGCAACATGCAAGTTTAATCAGACTGGTGGTTTTAAAATGTGAGGATGATTTGCCTGTCAGGGATATGCCATCACAGGAAGCATTTAGTATGTCAGGCTCTTCATGTGAGAAAGAAGTTAAGAAGCACCTGTAGCACTTTCTCCCAGAGTCTGCAGTTATTTTGGTTTGCCTTGTTATCCCTTTCTGGTTGGCTATTTACCAGTCCCTTCTGGGATTCTAACTTTAGGAGGTGGCAATACTTCCTAATAAGTAACTCATTTTGATCTGTATCAAAGCACAGTATTACTCTACTCTAAAATAATGTACATCCTAGTCACTATCAGTAATTGAGTAAACTATCATTTAGAGCCCTATATCAGAGAGGTTGCTATGGTATACCCATAGTTCTCTGGGATAGTAGGTCTATATTCCTGCTGGAAATTCTACTGTAATGTCCCAGCACAAGAGCATGTAAGCTCCAATACTTTTTGTATATGATTAGCATATAGCCTAGGTCTAATTCAGTTACAGCACTCCCTGTTAGCGTGCAAACTCACAGGAACACCTTGTTTCTTTCCCTCTGCTACTCTACCTGTACTACCAATTTTTCTCCAGTAGGAGGCAGCAAAGATCAATTTACTCCTCACTTAATAGCCAACAGCTCCAACCTGTGCAAACCCTTCTGCCTGATCCAAAAGGAACCAGACAGCACCTCTTCCTATAGTAACAGTCCAAAGTTTGAGCCAATACATTGTTACATTAATCCGCTGCTCAAAACTTTAACAGACTGTAGGCTGTACCTTCCAAATGTAATAACTCTCTCAAGCATTCAGATACAACTACTACCTTAAGTGCCAAAAGATACTTACTGATATGTTTTAGCTCACCTCTCTGGGGTTCTAACCTGCTCCGTTCGCCCTACAGGCTCTCTCTGCTCCCCTACCCTGCCCCCAATTACCACCCATCCCCACTACCTGCACATTTATCTATCCCCAACTCCTCCCACAATATCTAATCAACCTATTAACACTAGACCCCCCCTCAATACACAACTCCACATACAAGATCCATACCCACTCCAAATAATGCCCCTAGTTTATCACATCTACTAAATTTCTCTCTCCTACTAACCCCTCTTACTTGTCTTATTTTTCTTACACAACTGCCTAACCACAACCTTACCTCACCCACACATCCCACTATCACATACAAAATTAAGTACACACCACCCTTCACCGCCATTAATCATAAACTTTAAAAACCCAAAATTCTACAGACCTCATCTTCTCACACACACACCTCCAACCTCTTTTCAATAAATGCATCCCCCTCTACCACTCAAAGTCTCTTTTCACACTAACATACCTCACACTCATCCTCCACCAAATCTCCCTCTCACTCTTCGGAGACATTCACCCCAACCCAGGACCCACTACCAACACACAAACCACCAACTCCCCTCCCACACAACCCCATATACCCAAAGCCATATGCCTCACCACATTCAATGCCCAAAGCCTTCAAAATAAAATCCTCAGCCTCCATGACTGGCTTTCCCACAACCATCCAGACTTAACAGTCATCTCAGAGACCTGGCTTAAACCCTCTATAAAGGACAATGAAATTCTTCTACCAGGCTAACAAATAATTTGCAATGACAGACTGCATAAGAAAGGTGGAGGGGTAGCTATTATCTACTCTTCTTTCCATAACATTACCCCTTACACTAATCATATCCCCACCTTTGTCAATGCTGAAATAACAATAATTCTACTAAAATCAACAACCACAAGTCCATAGGCATAGGAGTCCTCTATATTCCCCCAGGCAAGAATATTGAAACCCTAAAAGATATCCTCTCCTGGTTTTCTTCTACCATCAAAAATGAAACCTGTATCCTTAGAGATATGAATATTAACTGGGCCTCTATTTATTCTCAAACCCCATCTCACACAATCAACCTGTACAACTTCTGCCAACTCCAACTAGACCAAACAAAGATGGGACCTCTGGTACCATCATTGACTGGATATTAACATCCCATCCCAACCTTATCTCAAATGCTGGAATCCTTCCAGACCCTCTCAGTGACTACCTGCCTGCTTTCACCAACCATTTCCCCTAATCTCTTCAAAAGCAACACCGCTGAATTCAAACACACAACCTCTCCTGTTTCAACCATCAAATCTTCTCCAAATGTCTAAAGCATACTGACGACTCCTCTACGAACCCTACCCCTCAACAATGCCATAACCTACTTCAATGAGTCTTTCCTAAACCTACTAAACCTCCATGCTCTGCTCAGAACCAAATGTATCAAGTCCAATCCCTCCCCCTGGCTCTCAAAAGAAACCAAACTAGCAATGCATCAAAGAGACAAAAAAAATGGAAGCTATACCAGAGAAACAAGACACCTAACTCCTTCCTAGAATTAAAACAATTCTAAAACTCTGTAAAAAAACTAATAACTAAAGATTGCAAAACATACTACACCAAACTCCAATCCAAATATGCAACTAACCCAAAATAATTTTGGAACACCATCTCCTCCCTTCTCCACTCAGGAAACAAACAACCCCTGTCCTAACCCCACCCTTACCGACCTTGATACAGGCACCCAATTCAACTCATTTTTCATGGACTGTTTTGCTAAACTGTCTTTCTCTTTCCCTCAACCCCTCTCCAATCCTAACCACACCTTCCCCCATCCCCCCAGTCACATACCTCCTTACTCACCTTTCAGTCTAAAACTCTTTCCCACAAACACAATAAAAAGACTTCTCCTTAAACTAAAACCTTGCCGCAATGCACCTGATAACCTACCATCAACCTTCCTCAAACTATCAGCTGATAGAATAGCTCTTCCCATTTCTATCTTAATAAACAGTTCCATTCAAGAATCTTATGTCCCATCTATCTGGTGCCATGCCTGCATCATCCCTCTCTATAAAGGAGGCAATAGCACAGACACCACCAATTTCAGGCCTATTGCCATCCTTTCCCCACTTTCTAAAATGCTAGAAAAAGCTATCGATTCACAACTAATGCCATATCTAATTCAAAACAATCTCCTCACCCCCAGTCAATATGGCTTCTGCCCTTGTCACAGTACTATGACTGCCCTCCTTGCCTTTCTTGAAACCATTAGCCTAGCTCATGACTTGGGCAAACTCATATCCACACTGTTCCTAGATATATCAAAAGTTTTTGACACCATCTCCCACCCCTTGCTCCTATTCCAACTCTCCTCTCTCCATCTCTCTCCCTCCACTATAGCCTGGTTCTCTAGCTACCTCTCTGATCATCAACAAGCTGTATAATGAAAATCCTCAACTTCTCCCTTCCTACCTACACCCACCAGTGTGTCACAGGGTTCTGTTCTAGGTCCTTTACTCTTCAATATATTTATCAACAACTTACACCACACCATCCCGGAGTCCTCACTAATACAGTACACAGATGACTCAACAATCATCTGCTCAGACTACTCACTCCCGACCTACTCTTAAAAACCCATCAGCCTTCTCTAAAACTGAAACCTGGATGCAAAGCAATCACTTGGCCTTAAATGCTAATAAAACTAAACTGATGATTTTACTCCCTCTAGAGACTCATCTATCAACAACAACTCATTCTCCATAATCAGTCAAAATAATGTCTCCCTCAAAATTGTCTCCAACACCAAACTACTCAGCATCAGCATTGATAAAAATCTAAAATTTGACACCCATATCCAATCTACCATTAAAAAACCCACCAAAAACTTGGACTCCTGTACAGACACAACCGCTATCTGAGCCCTTCCACCAGACAAATCTTAGCCTCCTCCTTCTTTCTCCCCTCACTTATGTATGGCGCTCCTCTATTAAGCAATCTCTAACTTGGCCTACAATCCAAACTTGAATCCTCCTACCATAAAATAAGCAAATTCACAATCAGTTCTAAAAACTCAACACACCACTGCCTCTCCCTCCATACCTTGCAATGGCTTGAACTACCCAATTACCTGAAATTCCTTCAGCTTACCACTGCCAACAAGATCATCTTCAAAGCTTCCAGCTGCCCTTCTCTCACTACTGCCTTAACCCCCTATGTACCTAACAGCTCACTTAGATCAGAAAACTAAAAGCTCCTTCAACTCTACAAACCCTCTAGACCCCCTGGTCAACTTCTGCTGTCCTGCTCCATAGTCAAACTATGGAACTCTCTCCCTACCCCCATTTGCAATACTTCTAACCATACCAACTTCATATCTCTCTTGTTCTCCCACCTATCTTCAAAATGGGCATGCCCATGTCACGGTCCTACCTAACACCCTTCTATACTCTCTCTCTTTCCCATTCCCACTTTCAAACTCATTTCTCAATTTCTTTCACTTATTTCTCACACCATAACTATTCCTGCTTTTTAACCCCACTATACTGTTCCAAACAATCTCCTACTCCACTTGGAAAAACATTCTCACATTGTCTCAGTCATCATGAAACGAATTGTGTTCAGACTGTGATTTCTCTGATTGTCTCAGTCATCATGAAACTAATTCTGTATAGATATATTAAATTTCCCAACCACATTCCATTCACCTGTATCCCCTCTCAAGATTGTAATCTACCCCACCTGCATTGTGCTGAATTCACAGCCTGACGTTCATGCCATACTGCTTTGTGCATTAATATGCTGAATTATGCTGTACTATGTTTGTATGTATAATGCTGCATTCTTAACCTGACTATTATATTTATACTAAGTTGTGGATGTATGTAATGAGTCTTTGGAGCTTTTCTGCCTGGCCTCCACTGAAAATGGCCTCTTTTGGCCCAGTGGACTTGCCCGGTCATCAAACTGAAATAAATAAATAAATAAATGTGCAACCATCCAACCAAGTAACATACTACTATACCGCTTGCATTATAGGGCACTCCAGCCTGTTTTTCTGACGTCATCTCTGTCACAGTCAGGGATTTATCCCTCTGTGCCACTGGTGCAGATATCACTATTTTATCCTTCACACGATTGACACATAAAAGATAATAACTAGTCTGCTTGTATTTTCTGTGAAAAGCACTACCACACAAAATAATTATACCAATATTTATAGAAAAAAAATAGACTAATATTTTGTCCCTCTCAAGTGAAGAATTGCATCAGTTTAGCAGACTAAAAAGTGACTTTGCATAGATTTATGCTGTTCTGCTGCTATTTTTTGGCAAAATGACTGCATCTTATTCCTACACTGCCAGCCATTATAGTGGTAGAGAGTAAAGGAGTAAACTAAAACATTTCAGAGCTTTACCAGAAAGGCTCATCCAGACTCTGCTACACTTTGCTGTGAAGGAAAGGTTAGTTTGCTGTTATTTTTTGTATTTCTGTATTTCCTTTCTATATTTTGAATACTGTAGTTTGTTTTCTTTACCTTGTGTTTTGCTTGCATTCTGTTTAACAGCATATTAAAACTTCAAAAGAGACCACAGCTCTCTCTGTTCTGAGTCAGGCAGAATTTTTCCCTCCCTTCCACCCATTTAAGTTGTCTTGTTAAATACCACTGTCTTTCTAGTTGCCCGCCTCTTATGTTAATCTGACCATATATCTCATTTCTCTCTACTTTCACTGGCTTATGTGAGTAATCACAAAACCATCACTTTTGAAATCCCACCCTTCAATTATTTAAATTTATTGGCCATCCTACAGTATTTCATAGTACCAAAATACAAAGTAACCACCCCTTTCAGTCCATCTTGCTGTTTTAAAAATAGTAACTCTCCACTAAACCTTAACTTTTAAACAGGTAAAACTCAAGTTACCTACTTTCATATCTAACTTCTCTAGTGCACACTGCAGAGTGCATTCTTTTCAATCTTACCTTTAAGCATCCCTGTTACTAGCACTTTCTCTAATACCTAAAAGATCATCTCTACTTGACTCCAAGTAGACTTTTCTCTATCTGTTAAACCTAGCACTTGCTCCTACAGTACTTATTACCTTGATACGGCACTCTTATAGATAGCACCCCAAAAGGCAAACCCCATTTCTCGGTCACTCCGTCCCCGGAATCTCTTTTAAAGTTTTTGTCTAGTCCTTCTAGCATGTCGAGGATCAGTTGCTAGTATCCTCTCCTGCTCAGCTGGTGAACCTGGGAATATTGAGGCAATGTTACAATTGCCTCATGTACCTGAACAACCCTCTCCTCCTCCCACAAAACACAAATACATGCGAGAGATGCAACTATACGGCCAAACTGGAGGCTGAGCTCTCTCAACATAGGACTGGCAAGACCAGTCAGGAGGAGAAGGTTACCACACACACTATAGACCCAGTCTCACATAGTACCATCACAACCTCAAATCATACACATAAACACACAAAGACATACTCGTGGCTCTGATCAAAAATCTACCAAAACAGCAGAGGCCACCAAAGCAGACACCCAAACAACCACCACCTCAGAACACAACACCTGCAACACATAGACCTCACAGTCAGAGTGTCAAACAGTCACAGCCCTTAAGGCCAAACACAATGCCAGACACACTAGTCATTGGTGACTCCATAGTCAGACACACTGGCGTCCGCTCACCAGACTGAGTAAGGAGAAGGTCACAGTAAGCTGCCTGTCGGGCGCTAGAATCCGCCACATAACGCAAGCACTCAGGTCTCTCAACAGCAGGTACAAATATGACTCAGTCATTGTCCACGCTGGTGTAAGCGACCTGAGGCGTACCTCCTTGGACTACATGAAAAGAGACATTGAGGAGCTCTCTGATTATGTAGCCCAGGCAGGTATGACCCTGACCTTGAGCAGTATCCTACCTTCACCAAGAATGATGCCACAATACAGAGATAAGATGATCAGCTTTAACAATTGGCTTAAACTCTGGTGTCATTCAAAGGGGATCCAATGTCTGTCTGCCTGGGATGACATGCTGGACAAGCCACGCTGCTTCATGAGGGCGGCTTGCACCTGTCACCCTGGGATTCGGATATTGGCAAAGGCTCTTGCCACCCCATAGTGCCTTTTTAGGCAAGGCTCAAATTCTAAACCTACCACCCTAGAACACAAAAAGGAAAAACTAAGGGTAATGCTGCTCAATGCCAGAAGTCTAAATCTCAAAATGCACGCACTCGAGGCCCTTCTCAGTATGGAGAACATCGATGTCTGTGCAGTGACAGAAACCTGGTTCAAGGCTCCTGAGAGCACCCCAGCACTATCAGGTTTTACCTCTTATCATGCGTTCCGGCCCCAAAATCCGGACAATACCAAGAAAGGAGGCGGGGTATCCATATTCATCAAAGACACCCACACCTCAAGACTGGTGGCAACGCACGATGCATCGGAGACCATCCAGGTGCAATTAACCATAGGCAAGACTGCTCTGCAAATTGTAGCATGTTACAGGCCACCCTCACAAACTCAGGAACCTCACATGGCCTTCCTGAAAACACTAGAGGGGATAAATGTATCACCAAACACCATCATACTAGGTGACTTCAATTACCCTAATATAGACTGGGAACACTACTCAAGCCCAAACACCCTAGCCCAAAAGTTCCTGGAATTCATAAACTCAAATGCCATGGAACAACTAGTCACCATCCCCACAAGAGGAGAAAACATACTTGATCTCATCATCACGAACATGGGAGCACAATGTTCAACACCGAAGTATACCCCTCACTGGTGAGATCAGATCACAAACTAATCTCGCTGGAGGTCCTCATCCCACCCCACCTGAAATAAAAAGACCACAGTAAAGAACTTCTCAGCCGACTTCACACTTCTAAAGACTAGTGTGGTCTCCTTTAAGGCCCCGAGCCGACGGAAAACAGTACTCAAGCCGCTGAATCACTTACAAATGCCTTCTACCAGCACCTGCAGGACTGCATGGATAAGGCAATCCCAAGCAAAACAAAGACTCTTTGTACCAAAGGCAAGCGTCCACTCTGGTGGACCCCAGCCATAAACAAACTCTACAACAAAAGGAGGAAGCTACTCAAGATAGAGCAAAATCCTTAAAAGGTAAGACACCCTTGATCACTATAAGTAAAAAACTAAGAGCTCTCATAAAATCATCCAAAGAAAATTTTGAGAGAAAAATAGCTAAAGACTCAAAAGACAATCATAAGGCCTTCTTTAGCTATGTTAGAAACCTGGGAGGAAACTCCCAGATATGCTCAGAACTAGTTCAAAATGATGTGAAGATTACTGATCCTACAGACATTGCCAACATACTGGCTGACAGGTTCAGTGCAAACTTCTCCCCTCCCCAAAGGAGAGATATCTATACCAAGCGATTGCAGCCCCCAAACATCTCCAACGCCCAAGTGAGAACTGCTCTCTCCAAAGCAAAAACACAGCATCCATGGGACCTGATGGTGTCCCCGGCTGTGTGCTCCACGAACTCAATGAGGAATTAAACCCACAGCTAGGACAGCTGTTTAATCATAGTCTTACCTCTGGATACGTACCCAGGAGTGGCGCACTGCAACTGTGGTCCCACTTCACAAAGGCGGTGCCTCCACCGACCCTGGAAATTACCGGCCCATTAGCTTGACAAGCCTTATCTGCAAAGCCATGGAGAGGATCATAATGGACCTCATAAATAAAGACATAGGGAATTTGCAGACTTTGGATCCATCCCAGTTTGGCTTTGTCAAAGGCAGATCATGCCTTCTAAACTTGGTTGACTTTTTGAAACAGTCACCAAAGCCATTGATGAGGAAAGGCAGTCCATACAGCCTACCTCGATCTGGCGAAGGCCTTTGATACAATACCCCACTCGGGTATCATTGAAAAACTCATCAGCTTAAATGTTAACCCATACATCACAAGATGGGTTGCAAACTGGCTGAGTGACAGAACCCACAGGGTCAGAGTTGTTGGCGCCATGTCAGACTCAAAGCCTGTCACAAGTGGTGTACCACAGGGCTCAGTCCTGGGCCCACTCTTGTTTGGCATCTACTTTTCCGAAGTACAAGCAAACACAGGAGGGTTATGGCTGACAAAGTTTGCAGATGACTGCAAACTGGGCCATAGTAGAAAACACATCTGACACAGATATCCTTCAGAAGGGTCTCACAGAAACGGATAACTGGTGCCAGAGCCATGGCCTAAAGTTAAATGCCAAAAATGCATAGTCATACCCTTCGGGAAAAACAAGGTTACCCCTAGCTACCAAATAGGTGGCAATCCACTGAGTACAGAAGAAGTTATCAGGGACCTGGGGACCCAGGTTGATAGTAGTCTGTCATTCGACACCCATGTAGCTAAAGTAGTTAGGAAGACCTTCTACATTGCCCACCTTATCATGAAGGGATTCTCATCTAGATCAAGGGAGGTCATAGTCTCCCTATACTCATCACTCATCAGACCAATGATTGAGTACAATGCCCCATTCGGAATGTATCTGACCCGACACTTGCAGCAGCTGGAGAGGCCACAAAGTTCCTCACCAAAAGGATAAAGGGTCTCAAACATCTGTCCTATGCTGCCCGACTGAAAGAACTCCAGCTCTATTCAGTCGCTTACCGCTTGCTCAGAGGTGACCTTTGCCTAACATACAAGGCCATGTCAAACCCAGATTTGATGAATATGCTTCACCTCAAAAATCTAGATCCGTCAGAGCCACAAGGGCGGAGACTTAAACCTCGACACGGCTATTAATAGGGCGTGCTGGAGGGATAGATTCATCACCCAAAGACTCCCTATGCTGTGGAATAAAATCCCGGTATATGTGAGGCAGAGCACCTCGCTGGCCTTGTTCAAGAGAAATCTTGACCAATGGATGGGAGATCGCAGATATACCCCAGGGATTACCTCAGTGTCACTGCTCAACAGAGGCACAGCAAAATAATGGGTATAGTTCCCCATACTAAAGGGGTGGCGTAAGCCACAAAACTATGGGCTAGGCTTGTAAATGCCCTCGGGCAGATAGCCTAGTATGAACCTATGAACCTATGAACCTATGAAGAGTTGGTTGCTTCTCAATTCTTACAGAAAAGCAGGATGAAAAGGGCAGATGTCATAAACTGGTGCTGCTGTAACTCTTACCCAAGACAAAAAGCCCAAGAAGTGAAATTTGACTTGGGAAATACATAAGAATATTGCAGCTATTTAATTACCATATGTGCACAAGTACGCAAATGTCCATCTATAGTCTTTGCATGTGAGCTCCAAGAAGATGAGGGGAAATCTAATGGTACTAGTACACTCATCTCCTTTGCCTTTCCTTTTGTGGAATTAACCACATACAGTTGCTTAGGATATGTTGCATGCAAAAAAGAACTGTTGTGGCTGTAGAAATTTGGAGATATTAATTAATACCACTATGTTCTACATGAGAGACCTAAATGAAAATAACAGAATGCTTATTTGGCCTTGATGTACTTGACTCCTCCTTTCTAATTTTATATTCACTGTCTTATCAGTTATACTGCACACATTTGATATGTCTTTCTGTCTGAGGAATCGTACGGTCCTTTGAGTTCTACTTGTCCATATGGTAGGAACAACAATGGCACCATGAAATAAAACCTTAATTCAACTCTACCCTCATCTGGCAAGTTATTTGAAATATTATTCCACAAACAAATTCAGTCAGTAAATGAACTTTCATGTTTCAACTTACCAGGAACAACTATAGTTTTAGAAACACATAATATTCAACAACACACTCCTTGATATTGGTACAACTATTTGTTACAGTGAAGATTTCAAAATATTTACTGGTGGACTCTTTGTAAACCCATGTGGAGTATATGATGGCCTTGGCTATTTCTTCTTAACTTCCTTACCATGGACAATATTTCAAGATGGTTATTCCCTTATTGCTAATTGTTGATGGATTTTTGTCTCTGCCTATAAAGAGCTGTGAATTCAAAACAGTTCAACTGATTTGCATAAATTTTCATAAAATTATTCTTGGGTAATTATTTACAAAATGTACTTAGACTCTTTCCTAGTATTAAAGGTAAGACATCAGCTGCATCTTGAACTTTAATAACATGTATTTTAATATAATTTTTTACAGAACATTTAAAAAGAATGAAAATCACACTTTTACACAGAAATGTGTGTACGTTAAAACATAAAGTCACAAAATCAATTTATGCTTTTGATAGCTCTTATATTTTAATCTGAAGAAACTGAGAGCTAAATGTTCATTTTAAACAGAACATTTTGCAAATGCTGCAGAACAGTTTCTGATCTCTAGTATGACTCTAACTTAATCTTAGCAGCAAATGTCAGTATGTCCGTACTGGTTTCAGGTTTCCTTAAAGTTGTCAGGAAATGATGCATGAATAGGCAGCCATAGCCTATTGAATGAGATACTAGAATTAAAGGCAATATGCCATCAGCATCTTAATGCGTGGAAGCCGGTCTGCATATCAGATGTTTGTTTCTTATTATAACATTTAAAATGACATAAAACCCCGCACAAGCATGCACTGTTTCTGTTAAGAAATATAACTGATTATTTTTTATCATATGATTGTAAAAACAGATTTATTCACACAGATAATGCCTTATCACTGCAAAAAATAACAGCATTCTCACTTGATATATATCCAATCTGGTAAAGTGAAAATAATTGTGATTATATTTTATCTTGTTCATCTCTTTGTCTGTCTTTCTCTCTTGCACACAAACAAGCACAAACATAGACACACAGACACATTTACTCAGACACAAATACTCTCACATATGTGCATGTGTGCAAGCACACAGACACAGACACACACACACACACACACACACACACATGCACAAACACAGCATCCTGACAAATCAGAATGATGATTATATAAGTGAAATCAAGATAGATCAAATGACTGTGGGAATCAGGTGCTTTCATTACACAAATGGATCGGTTATTCAAAATGTCTGTTTCACTGGCTGATTAATTCCTTCAATTATAGAAAGATTCCGATTTGGTCAGTTATTTATCACCGTAACCCACTGTATAGGTCATACCTTAACTTTTTTTACACCTAGATGAAAAGATTATTTACTTTGATGGTAAGGCCAGCCTTTCAGGCTTGCCACCATCTAGTTTATTTCATAGTAAATCTTTCCAGATGCAGCCCTTCCATCTTTAATGCTAGAAAAGTGACGTTTGAATGGTTTGCAGGCAGTCCAGATAACCTTCTAACTGACTACAATAACACTGGGAGACTCTCCTTGAATTTACTTGCCCCAGTTCATGCATGTTTATTTCATCTCCGTTTGAGTGACCCATCACCTGATGCTGAATTCATTACACTTGGAGAATAGAACAAAATCCTTAGCACAACAGGAAGTGCACTAGTTTCCTAGAAATAAGGATTAAACTTGATGAGACTATCCTCTTCATTAATCAGAGATCTCTCAGTAAGTCATCATTCTTATGTAACTTTCATATGATCAACAGTCTGTGTAGCCTGGCTTCCTTGACCACCTCTATGGCCTTTTCACTTGACGAATAAGAAATGTCCATTCCTTTCTTTGAAGCTAAAGTTGCATCTTTATATTTTCATTTACCTCCCACAATAAGATTAAGGGATAATTCCTTTATTCATTGCAAGTTTGTTTCTTTGCTTTAGTTTGATGTTTAGTTATGTGATTTATGTAATTATATTTCCATGGTTACAAGGCTGTGTCCAACCACTTGTTGTTCTTTTAGATGTTACATGCCTAACTCAACTATTTTATTACCTGTCATGATGTGCTGGGTCCAGTTAACTATCAAGTTGCAACTTTAGACCTGAAAAAATATGTTTCTGTATTTTATTATAGGAGGCGAGTGTGACTATGTGATTGAAGAATGTATTGTGTAAATACTGAAACTCTTGATAGCTAGCACTCTACCTATAACCTGCAACTTACCTTCAAGTATACTAAGGCCCTTTTGTAAACAGAGTTTGAAATATTTAAAAGGAATACACTGTCCAGAATCCATTCTTGTCTGCATTTCATACAAGACATATAAGTGAGATTGTTCTCACTAGGGTACAAAATAATGATTCTCATTACCCCACAACATTTCCACCACAATGTAAACATGAAATTCAAGCATGTGAAATTGAAAACTGTGCATCTCTTTCATAATTGTTACGATATCTATTAATTGATATTGTATATTTTTTATTATATATTGTTTCTTTCTCTACTGTTTATGATATGTACAACTTACTACCTATCTGTTCCACTTTTTCCTTTTTGTGAATTATTTAACTAGGTAGTGGCCCACAAATGGTCAGTTTTGATCAGTGTAATTGTAAACAAATGTAGTATAAAATAAAATAAAAAAATATAAAATAAAAAAACTCTTAAAGGCAAAATATTTATGTTGCTGCACCAGTGTTGTCTTTCCTGATCTCACTTTTGCATTTGATATGCTTGATTTTGGTATCCTTCAGGTGCATTTTTATACATATTTTGGAACTTGTGGTATCATGTTCAACTGGTTTATTTCCTACCTGTTACATCAGACACAGATGGTGGTGTCTAGGGTTAAAACCACATATTATTTCTTCTCCTTATTTCTGGAGTTCTATATACTTTTGTTATGGGTCTATTATTTATTTATTTATTTATTTATTTATTGGCATTTGTTTACTGAGATAGTCCACTGGGCCATAAAGAGCCCATTCAGTGGAGGCCTGGTGGGAAAGCTCCATAAAACTTAGAATATTTAACAGAATTAACACTTACACAAAAATGTAACATTATCTTGGAATTTAACAAGATAATATTACATAACAAATAAAAGCACAGGAAAAACATTTAGCAATGCATTCTTAAGATTGCAAAAAAGATACAAAATAGTAGAAAGGTATAATGAGCAAGTGTTTACATTGCACATGCATTGTTTTTCAACTATTTGCTTACCCTAGCAGAACTCATTAAGAGGTGAGAACTTTTTTGCTACTGCATGTAATTCAGAAAAAAAAAATAAAAATCACCATGGTAATGCAAGCTGCTTTGGAAGACTTGAGTTCCCTGGTCCTGAATCACTGTATTATATATAGTGACAGACTTGACTTTGTCAGCTAGTTGAGAGATCTCAGTGGTATCCCTAAATACATGCTACCATGGAAAAACAATAGCTGAATGAGATTAAAACCTTAGTACACCATCTAAATCCATAAGCAGTGGTCGTTGATTGCTGATATGCGGGCTTTATCCAGTCTTAATTTTATCATGTTTTTCTAGGACTTCTGAACTAAAAGCTTGATTGCTTCCAGTTGGTGTAAGATTTGACAGCCTGGTTACCATATGGCCTTTATCTGCCTCTCTTGAAGGGCCTATGTCTGTTTCTCTATACTAACCCTATCAATAGCTGCTATTCTTCTTATCTCTCACTCTCCTTTCACAGTTCACATTATTTATCCTTTCAATAACTTTAGAATGGTATACATTATTACTACTTTCCAGATATCTCTTTTATTTAATCTCATGAGCTTAAAACCACATTTGCGAATGAACTTCAAAGCTTTCATCAAGTATAAACACATACTATTCTTCAAAGGGAAATATAAATGCCTTAAACACAGCCATCCTTATTCACTTTGTCAGATCTGACTACTTTTATATGAAAACATCCACCTAATCCCTGGACGATTCATAAAGACTATTACACTGAATCCATCGTCTGCAGACTACCTGTAGTCATTCTAAAACTTGCATCCAAGGAATACTATAAATAAAACCCATGCAGTTCAGACTCTCTGTCACCCTATACAAACACTTTATACACTGCTTCTGAAACCTGCTTGATGCTTGTTGATAGGAATTTTCACTTTGTTCTACATTAGTACTTTATGCTCAGAAATGACAGGACCCAAATACATGTAAGGGGATTTATTATCTTCTACAAAGGCAGTCTCACTTGACACCTAGTCACATAATGAATCCATATGTCACCTGTCCTTATAATGAATTAATACGCTACCTAGCCACATAAAATCATATGCTTTCAAAAAGGAAATCATCATGGTAAACACTGGATTTTATAAAGTAAAAACATTGTTCAGTGGCCTGCCTGTATATTTTCCAAGCATGGATGTTACCATAGAAATCAGCATTTACTAGCTTGCATTAAATCATAGCACTGAGTATATTATTCTGGGAAATATTACCATTGATCAATAAAATGCGACAAATGAAAACAATCACCCATTAGCCCAACTTTATGGTCTTAGTCAGATCATACCACTCAGTACAAGAATTCATAGTTATTCTGGCTATGAAAGTACATTAGATTGGCTCCCACCCATTCCTTGACAGAACATTTCCTCTTGTGGTACGATGGCAGATAATATCAGTGACCTGTTTCATCTCCTTGCTGTATAGGAAAGGATTACAACCAGTAGGCCTCACAGATTCTGTATAACCAGAAACATGAAATGTTTTGAATGCTCTATTTTCAGTTTTAAACTTAATGCCACTGATTGAACAGTATTGCTCAAATTACAGCTAGGGGATCTATGTCTAACGTACAGAGCCATGTCCAACCCAGAATTGTTGAACATGCTCCATCTTAGCAAAACCAAATCTACTCGAGCTACACGCTCTAGGGATATAAACCTCAACACAACAATGAATAGAACATGCTGGAGGGATAGAGTCCCTTCGCAGAGACTTCCCTTACTATGGAACAGGGTCCCGATCTACATAAGACAGAGCCCCTCACTATCACTCTTCAAGTGGTACCTCGATGAGTGGATGGGTAGCAGAAAGTCCACACTGGAGATCACACCAACAGCACTACTAGATAGGGGCCAAGGGTACTAGCTGCTAGTACAAGGGTCTAGGGAACTACTAAAGGGGCTGTGAATACTGCACAGCATGGCTGGGCTAATATATGCCTTCAGCCAGATAGCTCAGTACCAACCTATGAACCTATAATGTTACAAACCCTTTCAGCTCAACTCACCACTTCATTCTTAAAGATTTGGATCTTCTGCAAAGAGCATGCATCAGTGTGGTCAATCTTCCCTGGACCTCAGTAGAGCTCAAACCTCATTATAGCTAGAGATCAGCAATGGGCTGTCAATCCCAGGAGAGCAGAATCCACTGACCTTATAAAATTCTGAAAAGCATGTCACAAAGTTAAGAAAGCTACAATTTAATGCAATAATGGCTATTAATGCAAACCAATACACTACACATGCCACTAACTCTCAGAGGTTCTGGAAAGACCATGGTAGTATTTATACTATTACAGGAAACTTGGCCAGAGCATTTGAGAACTACCACAATTCTTTTTTATTGTGTGAAATGGGATCTTTTACATCTATCTTTGCTTCTACCAGGTGAGGCAGATAAAGCATCAGTTTAACATCTCATTTGAGGAGACACAATCAAGAATATAGCACCCCCCCCTATGCTGCACTGCAGAGTCAGCAATCTATCTACCTCAAGTAGGAATAGAACCTGCAGACATTTGCATGAAAGGCAAGTGCATTACCTGTTGTGCCACTGACACTCATAATTTTCACTATTGTCCATAACATTTCAGATAACAATCGATCTTACTGTGAATACTGCCCTCATAATCATAAGTGTGCACCATTTTCAATTGCAATATTCACTGTCACAGTGCACAGTGTTTCAGGTGGTTATCAAAATTCAGATCTGGGTCATGTCACTCGATTTAGAAAATCTCTCCCCTCCACCCAGAGTTCCCAGGGATTAGGGCTAGGCTCATAGCCTATCCATAATGCATCATAATCAACAGTTCTATCACAGAGTGATATATTTTTGATATCTGGGAACATGCCTTGGTTTTATACATAAAGATGCCTCCCCTACAGCCTTTGCTCCAAATCATTAGCTCAAAATGAATATCATACACATAACAGAGTTTCAGCCCTAAAGATCATGTTTAAAGGCTCAAAACATCCTATTCTTTTCAAACAAATAAAGTGTTTTCATGAATCCTGATGCTTGCAAACTAATTTTTGTATGAAGAGAATAAAAGTGCATTTTTGAAACTTTTAATAAAATATTACGTTTTAAATATTGTTTTGAAATGTGGAAGACTAAATGAAGTAAGCTGTGTTTATGGCATTAATATTCATGGGAGGGCAGGGGATGATTACGTCATTCTTGGTTTCAGCTCTAATATTGCTAGATTAGCTTAGGTAACTAATTGTAAGTTAGTGATGTAGTCGTCAAACTGTTAAATTAACAGATTGGTGAAAAACAGGGTTGTTAGTTTTTTGGTCAAACGGTTAATTTAACAGTTTGGCAATTACCTCACTAATTTACAATTGCTTACCTTAGCTAATAAAGCATTATTAAAGCTAGAACGCAGAATGATGTAACAGACCCTGCTCTCCAATGAATACTAATGCTATAAACACAGCTTGCTACACTTAGAGGTTCGCATTCGGAAGCAAAATTTAAATGTTGTTTTTATTATGCATGGGTATGCAATGATGCATGCAAACACAAACACATTTTTTATACATAAAACAAAGGTCATTTCATACCTTTAGACATGATCATTAAGCAGAGTACTGAACCAAACTCATAAAGTAGAAATTAATATCCAACATATAGCATGGTTTCAGACTTAAACACGGTATTGATCCAACTCATTAACTCAAAATTAATATCAAACACATGGCATTGTTTCATCTTTAAGTACAGTACTGAATCCAACTCATAAGCTCAAAATTAGTATCAAACACATAGCATGGCTTCAACCTTAAGCAAGGTAGTGAACCCAATTTGTTAGCTCAAAATTAATGTCAAACACTTAGCATGGTTACAGCCTCAAGCATAATACTGAACCCAGCAGATTAGCTCAAATGTATTATCAAATACATATAATTGTTTTACGGTTAAGTATGGTACTGAACCCTGCAGTGTAGCTCAAAATTAGCATCAAACACATAGCATAATTTCAACATTAAGCATGGTATTGGACCCAAGTCATTAGCCCAAAATATATTTCATACACATAGCATTATTTCATACTTAAGCTCGGTACTAAACCAACTCGTTAACTCAAAACTGATATAAAACACATACTATGCTTTCAGCTTTAAGCACGGTACTGAACATAACTTGTTTCAGAATTACTATAAAACACATAGTGTGGTTTGAGACTGATGCATGGTATGGAACTCAACTTGTCAGATTAAAATTAACAGATAGCATGGTTTCAGATTTAAGCATTGTACTGAACTCAACTCATTAGCCCCAAATTAATATCAAACATATATCATGATTTCAGCCTTATCATGGTACTCAACCCATCTTGTTAGCTCAAAATTAATATCAAACACATAGCAAGTATTCAGACTGAAGTATGGTACTGAACCCAACATATCAAACACATAGCATGGTCTTAGACTTAAATATGTCTCTGAATCCAAATAATTATCTCAAAGCTAACTATCAAACACATAGCATGTTTTCAGATTTAAGCATGGTACTGAATGCAACTTGTTAGGTTAAAATTAATATCAAACAGATAGCATGATTTCAGCCTTAAGCATGGTACTGAATCAAACTTGTTATCTCAAAAATCAATATCAAACCCATAGTGTGGTTTCAGACTTTAATGGCATTGAACACAACTAGTTAGCTCAAAATTAATATCAAACACATAGCAGAGTTTCAGACTTTAATGGCATTGAGCACAACTAGTTAGCTCAAAATTAATATCAAACACATAGCAGAGTTTCAGACTTTAATGGCATTGAACACAGCTAGTTAGCTCAAAATTAATATCAAACACATAGCAGGGTTTCAGACTTTAATGGCATTGAGCACAACTAGTTAGCTCAAAATTAATATCAAACACATAGCAGAGTTTCAGACTTTAATGGCATTGAGCACAACTAGTTAGCTCAAAATGAATATCAAACACATAGCAGGGTTTCAGACTTTATCATGGTACTGCTGATGCTATACTTTACAACATTCATGATATCCAGAGTGAGCACAAGACTGATGCATATACAGCTGCACATTTGTAGATTGTTGTAAGGTTTTCACCCCTGTAGCTCATGCAGACCTTCCTAGTAATCATTCTTCATACAAATTCACCCTCAAAGTCACCAAAATGGTTCACCATCTATCTATGTCACAGGGGAAAAATGTCTTAGCAGGAGCAGTTTTATCACGGAACCTTTTACAGTTGACATTGGAGTACCTTAGGTCTCTGTTCTTGGCCTGTTTATTTTCTTCATGATTTTTAATGATATAGTCAATTCCTATGGACAGAAATCGTTCAGAAAATATGCCAGTGATTCTACAATCGTCCTGTCTGGTTCAACTCCCATGGTTGTTATTAGTAGACTCCAAGTAGGTGTTCAGTCCTACAGCTGTGACTCAAGGGTACATATCTCCACCGTAACTTTAGCAAAACAAAATGAGTGTTCTCTTCCCTTGGCATGAGCTGTCCAACCAATCACTTGCTCTTGGCCATGAACCAAGATTTGACTCACACTCACTCATTACCTTATCTTAGCAATATATCTACCATTTAGGTGGTAGAGCTTATAAATCTGCTAGGATGTATGGCTGATAGTTTTCTAAAATTGGATAAACTTATCTTGTGCCTAGTTGGAAAATGAAAGCAAAACTTGGATGGACTGCAGTGAAGAAAATACTGTCTCACTGCATCATCTCCCAGCACCACTGCCTCCATGTATTTACATATTTACTTCCCTTGTTGTTGTAGCCTATGACTTTCATACATGATTTTCCCTTTCATTAGTTCACAATATAGACTAAGCGTATAATAATACTGCCCACTTCACTACTGAGCAGTTTGGTCACAACTACCACTGTATTTCTCTTGAGATGGCTTCATTGGAATTTCTCAAACCATCTGATTCATTTCCATTGAAATTTGCTTACAAAGTTCACTCTACCTCAGATTGTCTCTTCCTGGCAAACAACCTTATCAGGTGTACCACCTCTAGAGGTTACATATCATAACTTGGTGGGCTTGTGTCTGTCTCTTTAGCTGAAAAGAACTATGGAAAGCCATCTTAGCTCATGCATGTGTGAAACTCTGGAATCAGCTCTCCCTAACCTAAGGTGCATTAGTGAGGCCAAAACATTTAAAAATTAATTAAAATAGCACTTCACAAAAATCTAATACTCAAATGTTGGTGTCATCTGCTCATTTTTAATTCCAGCTTTAGTGTCACTTGAAACTTTTTCACACTGTTGTACATCTCTTTGATAACACTCACTATATTCTGCCCCAATGCTCGGTTTTTGTTTTATTTTTTTCAACTCCCTTTAATTAACCTTCTTCAGCATATCAGTTGTGTAAACATTGCAAACCTTAATTTGTGGAGGACCATACCAACAAAAATGATAAAAATTATGCAGACACCTCACTGATATTCTCTTATATATAATGTTACCACTAATATTGATTTGTATACTCAAGTTCCTGTATTACATTACATACCCATTAATAGAGGGGGAAAAAAAAAATATATATATATATATATATATATATATATATATATATATATATATATATATATATATATATATATATATATATATATATATATATATATATATATATATATATATACACACACACATATATATATATATATATATATATATATATATATATATATATGCACACACACACACATATATATATATATATATATATATATATATATATATATATATATATATATATATATACATACATACATGCATATACCTGTTTTTCACCTACTATATGCAAGGTTTTTTTTTTTTTGCAATTAATTATTTAATTTAAATTCCAGACTTGTATGTTTTAGTCCTTGAATAGTGAGACTGAATTGTGCGAAGGTGACATTTTCTGTATTAAAACCAAGATCGCTGTATCTCAGATTATTCCCTTTTTTACCGAGTATGGCAACATAAGTTACAGGGGTGCACAGGGGCTGCAGCCCCACATTGTAGTGATCAGGAGTAAGTATCATTTTAAAATATAACACCGGTCGTTGACGTTTGTTGTTTTCCTTTTGTTTTGTTATTCTTTTCTTTTCTTTTCTTTTCATATAATTCCAAGACGCATAATTCCAGGTCTTAAAATACAATACAAGTCAAAGTAATTGCTGTTTCCTGTAATAGCTGTACTACTAAGTCATACAACTTATAAACTTTGTCAGTTGTTAAGAACTTTTCTACTACTATCTTTCTTAGCACAGCTAGTTTTCTTTATTAATATTGCTGATTATTTCTTAAAATGTTTCCATTAGTTATGTTTATTTGGGCTATTATTACTCAGTAGTATGTCTTAAATGTTTGCTCATTTAGAGTTTAATTTTTCCCATGGGCATACACTGAAAAGCCATTTCTCAGCTGGGCATTTCTGGTTAACAAATGTAAATAATGAACTATGTATAAATCAAAGCTGTCATAAACATCATCAAACAATACCCTGTGGACATCTTGCAGTTTCATGCTCTAAATAATATATCTTGGGATGATATAAAGCAAAACTGTAATAAAATACAATTTACTACCGCTATATAGGCAAGTGACAAAAAATCCTGAAGAAAACTAATGACTGGTCCTGTTGACAGGGAGTGATGGACTAAATTATATTATTGTTGTATTTCCATTCTGTGAAGCATAGCAACTGGTTTACACAAGAGATGTGAGCCTGTTATACATCTAAACAGCATCCAACTTAGTACTACTCAGTACCCCTGACACTTAAGATTCAATGACAGAAATCCCAGACGTTTGACATACTTCATTTATCAGAAATCCTACACAACCCAGAACCACTTAATATCCCAGAATACACATTTTCTGTGGTGCAGATTATTACCCAGGTGGGTCCCTTTTATGAAATTAGAAAGCACAGAAACAATTAAGATATACCTAAGTGGAGGAAAAATGACAGCTCAGAGCAGAACATTTCTTAGTCTGAATGCAGCTGCTTCCCTTAGGGACTAATGCAATGTAGTTATCTAATGCCCATCGAAAAGGACACCACCCTTAGGGACTAATACAATGTTGTTATCTAATGCCCATCGAAAAGGACACCACCCTTAGGGACTAATACAATGTTGTTATCTAATGCCCATTGAAAAGGACACCATCCTTAAGGATTAATACAATGTTGTTATCTAGTGCCCATCGAAAATGACACCACACTTAGGGATTAATACAATGTTGTTATCTAGTGCCCATCGTAAAGGACACCACCCTTAGGGACTAATACAATGTTGTTATCTAATGCCCATCGAAAAGGACACCACCCTTAGGGACTAATACAATGTTGTTATCTAATGCCCATCGAAAAGGACACCACCCTTAGGGATTAATACAATGTTGTTATCTAATGCCCATCGAAAAGGACACCACCCTTAGGGATTAATACAATGTTGTTATCTAATGCCCATCAAAAAGGACACCACCCTTAGGGATTACTACAATGTTGTTATCATGTGACCATCGAAAAGGACACCACCCTTAGGGACTAATACAATGTTGTTATCTAGTTCCCATCGAAAAGGACACCACCCTTAGGGACTAATACAATGTTGTTATCTAGTGCCCATTGAAAAGGACACCATCCTTAAGGATTAATACAATGTTGTTATCTAGTGCCCATCGAAAAGGACACCACCCTTAGGGATTAATACAATGTTGTTATCTAGTGCCCATCGTAAACGACACCACCCTTAGGGACTAATACAATGTTGTTATCTAATGCCTATTGAAAAAGGCACCACCCTTAGGGATTAATACAATGTTGTTATCATGTGCCCATCAAAAAGGACACCACCCTTAGGGACTAAGACAATGATGTTATCTAGTGCTCATCAAAAAGGAGACCACACCCTGATGAAGTTAGTTGCTGCAATCTTAATGAAGCCAGAAAGTGTAAGAGCCAGTGGAGATAATTCTTAAGTTCCTCAGTGTCAAGGCTAGTGCTTAGCAAGCTTGTGTTTTATGCAAATAGTCATTCCAGCTACCATGGAGCTTCAGTAACAACACCAACTGGTTGGCAGAGGATACACATGAATGTTTTGGCAATGAAACAGTAGCTTCCTGCTGCCCAAAACTGTGTTTTTATAACATGGTATTAACAACCACAATTAAAAAGTGATGTAAATTTTATAAGCATGCGTGTCAAAGTGAGACTGAATTATAATGCCATGAGATGCTCTGAATCAATTTACAAAGCTGTGTTTAGACACATACAATGAAATCCAATGGGTTGGAGAACTCTGATGCTGAAGCATAACGTTAGATGAAATATGAATAAATTAGATGTGCTCTGAAATAAAGCATGGGGCAGTTGAAGTGAGAACTGTTTTTTTTTTCTTCTCAAGATAACCAACTGCTATCTTTTATCAAAGCTTCCTCCTCCCTGCAGCACCCACCCATCCTTAATGTTTCTGCATACAGAATGTTACTCTGCAGCTGGTTTCAGTTCCTGTTTTTAATTTTTAATTCTATGCCCCTAGATATTTACTTAGTGAAACTAAATGGTTAAGACAAACTCCTGAATAAGACATACTACAGATAAAGCTATAGTGGTCAGACTAGAATGTTTTTTTTTATTGGCTTTGTTGTCAGATGATACAAAAGTAATGCCTACCTTTTAACTGCCACAATAATTAGCTCTATTCTCACAACAACATCATTATCATCATCAGCCTCCTTTTTCCTGTTTTCTACACGTGGTCAAGGTATCATGCCAACTGTCGCCATCTCTCTCAGATCCACTCCACTCTCCAACCATCTTTGACAATCATCAAAAAAGAATACGAACTGCACCGACTGCTGTTTATTAACAAAGCTCACAACAAGCTCAAAAATACTAAGCGCTTTCACCATGTATAAATCAACGGCTTCTTCAGAGTACAAGGAGCATTATATCACAAACACTTATAAATACTTACACATTCAAATGCACCTATCATACACCTTAATTAATTAAATATGTTAATTAAGCCAATACATTTCAAATATAAAAAATATGTAAAAATATATTACCTAAAGCTAATATGCAAATAAAATAAATACAAAATGAATCAATCAAGTTAAATTAATACACATTGTAGGCCAACCCATTACATTAATCTTTTGACTGAATATTGTTTATATAATGTTGTTAAAATATATATATATACAATACCTACTTAGAACAAATACCTGACTGTCACAGGTCTTTTCTCCCACAATCTAACCATCTCTTTGCTGGATGCCCTCATTTTCTCTTGCTTTCTTCCTGTCTGTCTCAAATGTTCTTCACCAGATACTCTTCCGCTTTTCTGCACATGTGCCATCAATAGCTTGATGGTGGCCAACATATGGTTCAGCAAGTGACACAGTCACAAGATCACATACAAGAGAGTCCAACATGCAACTCAGGTAGACTTTCTCCAAATAAGGAAAGGGCAGTGGGATAGTCTTAGTGATTGCAAAGTTATCCCCCAGTGAAACACTCAGCCCACAGTATAAATTACTGCCACAATTAGCTGCATGCAGTGGTCAGAGAAGGCTCTAAAGACATCAGAGACTATGTTGAAAACCTTGAAGTTGACTGGAGAGAAAACACAAGAGTTCAAGGAACTACTCAGTGCTCTAGCACCTCAACAGGATGAGGAAGTAGGTGGAGTGTGTGAGGACTGCAGAACAGGTATGTGACTGAGCCAGGTATGGAAATAAGGTGCAAAAGGAAAATTGTTGATGAAATGCATAAGTCTAGCAAGCCATCAAAAGAAAGAACAAATACAGGAAAAAGTGAGAGACAATAAAAATGAACCAGGCTAAGAAGGAGTAGTAGATGGCTAGCAAAGAGGCTACATAAGAAGTTTGAATAGTAAAGTACAAGGCATCAGAGGCATTCTACCAGCTTCTGGAAAGTGACTCGGTAGATGGTACGAAGAAACTCTATCAGATTGCATGGCAAAGACTTAAGGATAAAGAAGATAGTCAGAGATCCTTCATAAGGGATGGCAGCAGCAACCTGTTCACCAGCCCACAGAATAAAAATAGACAGATGGAAGGAGTACTTCCAGCAGCATCTGAATGAAGAGACCCCCACAGAAGCTGTACTACCCCAGACACAGCCTATAATATGAGAAGAGGAACCCACTCTAGAAGAAGTAAGAGCAGCACTAAGGAAAATGAAGGCAGGGAAAGCAGCAGGTCAGATAAGGTCACATCAGATAAAGATGCTGGGTGAGATAGGGGAGAAATGGCTGCTGAGAGTACTCATAGCAGTGTGAAGGGAAAGGTGTATCCAAGATGAGTGGATAATAAGTATACTTGTGCCAGTGTACAAGAACAAAGTGGACACACAACTGTGGGCAGTACAGAAGTATCAAACTACTGTCTCATTACATGAAAGTCCTAGAGAAGATGATTGATAAATGAATACATGGAATAGTAGAAAGTAAGATGGAAGAAGTGCAGTTTGGATTCAAATCAGGAAGCAGCACACCCTACCTGATGTTTACAGGGAGACAGATGGGTGAGAAGAAACTAGAGATGAGGAAAGAGTCCAGCTGGGAATACCTAGCCTTGGAGAAAGCGTATTACAAGGTCCCAAGAAAGCTGATTTGGGCAATCCTGCAGTGGTTTGAAATCCCAGATACACTGGTAGAATTAATACAGGCTATGTGTGCTTATGAACAGAGGTTTTCCCAGTAGGAGCGGGTGTACATCGGGCTTCATCTCTAAGCCCAGTGCTGTTCATACTGGTGGTGATGGACTACATCAGCAAACTGGTTGGAGGGGGACAGATCAACAAAGATCCTGTATGCAGATGATGTGGCAGTACAGACAGACTCTGAGCAAGAACCTCAGGAATGGATAGGGGAATGGAATTCAAAACTGAAGACACATGAGATGAAACTGTGTATACATACGACTGTTGTAATTTCAGCAAATGGGGGAAATCAGAACAACCTGAGACTTGAGATAGAAGGATAAATAATTGACCAGGCTAACAGCTTTGAGTATCTGGGAGGGGTGATTGAAGAGAAGGGAAGTCTGAATGAGCAGGTCAAAGCTAGAGTTAGAAGTCTGATTATAACTGGTACAGAGTGTCAGGGGTAGTGTATGATAGAAGAATGCCAAATAAGCTGAAAATCAGGTGTAAATGCCAGTGGTGTGATCAGTACTACTGTATAGTACAGAAAACCGGGCAATTATGGCAGATCAGTTGGGGAAACTAGAGGTGATGGAGATGAAGTGCCCGAGATAGGACAGATGAAGAAATGAGGACATCAATGCAGAAGCCAAATTAGCACCAATTGCCGAAAAGACCAAAGAGAACAAATTGTGATGGTTTGAGCACATGTGCAGAAAAGCAGAAGGCAATCTGGTGAAGAAGATTTGAGACATACAAGAAGAAGGCAAGAGGAAATTAGGGCATCCAGCAAAGAGATGGATAAATTGTGGGAGAGAAAACCTGTGATGGTCAGGCATGACTGTCAAAGAAGGTAGGAGAGTGGAGTGGACCTAAGAGAGATGACAAAAGTTGGCACGATACCTTGACCTCATGTAGAAAACAGGAAAATGATGCTGCTGATGATAATAATGATGCTGTAGAAATAGAGCTAATTACTTTTGTGTCATTTGACAACAAAGCCAAAAAAATAAACATACTAGACTGACCACTACAGCTTTATCTAATCTGTTATTCAGGAGTTTATTTTAACCATTTAGTTTCACTAAGTAAATATCTAGGGGCATAGAATTAAAAATTAAAAAGAGGAACTGAAACCGGCTGCAGAGTAAAATTCTGTATGCAGAAACACTAAACATGGGTGGGTGCTGTACAGGGAGGGGGATGCTTTGATAAATGATAGTGGTTGGTTGTCTTTCCCAAAAAAATAAATAAATAATAGTTCTCACTTCAGCTGCCCCATGCTTTACTTCAGCACACATCTAATGTATTAATTTTTCTGTAGTTATCATCTAATGTCATATCACTTGTCATCATATACTTCTTCATTGGTGACTATCTGCCAAGCTATATCACACAAGAAATCTAAATTTTCCCAAGAGCAATACACCCATGCAGTAACTCTGACTTAACAGAAGTTTCCTTAAGTATGCTTCATATAGTCATATGATGTATATAGACTGGACATGCATTAATATATTTGAGTCTGTGATGATTTATAAATTTTAGTTACTGTAATTTCTCCTACAGTGTTAGGCCAACTAGCTTTCTTCTATCTGCTGTACAACATATGTATTTGCATGCAGGTTTATACAGCTGCCAATAAATCCTTCATAAGGAATAGTGATACTACATTGGTACCATCCACTGCTTCAGTGGCTTTTTCAAAGAAGTTAATATGGCGGGGAGAATCAAAGAGGGCTGGAAATTAAGAGATTTTCAATGACGACATGACTAATCAGATATGATGTCATAGCATTCCACAGATTTAAGTATGTGGCTTGTCAAATGTATTGGTCTATAGTTACAGGGCTTGTTTAAGTTACAGTCACAAAAGGTGCAAACTATACCAAATCTGTCAGCTAAGATATTGGTTATTCACTTTAGGTCAGTTTATACAATGTTATTGTAGACTAGCTCTGAACATTGCTAGATGTTAGTTTTTAACAACCAGATATAGTTTATTTATTTATTTGTTTTCATTCCATAGCCAGGTTAGCACTTTCCTTGAATATGATTTTTTAAGCTCAGTGTACAAACCTGTAATAAGATGAGTGTTTGGCCTCTTCCAGTAATGTATGTCCAGTGAAAACAAGATGACAACAATATACCCCTCTTATAACAGTGGCTTTTATGATACTTCCAGTACATGGGTCCCAGTGAATAATAAGCTATATCTGCAGTAGAGCAAGAAGAAGAAAGAAAGAAAGAAAGAAAGAAAGAAAGAAAGAAAGAAAGAAAATCTATAAATATAGGAAGTGAAGAGTATCATAAACCCACTTTAATAATATATTCATATCAAGAGTGAACTTGTGTCAGTAATTAAGAGGAAACCCGAGGACCTCCAAAAACTCTAGTCTGCCTGCCAATGTAATCCCAAATGTTACTGATATAAATAAACCAAATCTTGTTGGATACTGCATCTGTAGCATTTCCTCAGCTGAACACAGTATAATTTGTTAATGGATGCATAGAAATATTACAGAAAAATGTGTTGCAGCGAACTACAAATGGAATCAGCTGGTACAACTAACCCATTACCCCCCCCCCCCCCCCCCAGCCTGGCGTATACCAAGCTGTTTGTAAATGTGTGCATGAATGGGAAAAAATAAACATTTGTCTACAGCTGACTGCTTCCCTCAAATTTAATACTCCTGCAAACAAATCCATTGAGAAAGCTGCAACTTCTGCATGAGCAGCAGATCCATCCCAGAAGCTTCATTCCAGAATGTGAAAAGATGCAGCGGTTGTATGTGTTTCCAACACTGACTGACACAAAGCTAAATATAAATATGGGCTATTTATTTCTGCTCAGCATAGTGATAAATGTTATAGAAAAAGTAGTTCATCAGCAAATGACACCCACTCTGGGTATGCAAGGTTAACACAACTGTGGAAGTGCTCACCATAACAGTGAAAGTGTGACATCATGTCTGTCTCAGTGATCATAACATATGGATAAAATGGGATGTATACATTAGTTGTGGTGGCTAGTTTTGTGACCGTCATGAAGTCTGAAAAGTGCTCTTTTCAGAATATGTTTGCTAGAAGGAGGTCCCATTTTTAAAAGATATAGTAACCTAAGAATTCATTATATTATCAAAGGGGGTTTCACACCCTTTATGAGGATACAATCACTTTATCCACATATGAATGATGGATTCCAGTTCCACTTCATAGGAATTTAGTTTTTAATTTGAATATTGTTCAGTCTGCTGCTATTCATGACAATGACATTGACACAGTAGAAACCCTTCATTAGAAGTGTCCAGGTGACTTCAGGCTATTCTCAGACTGGATGCATCATAGGAGCATAAGTAAGTTGTAGGTAAATAGTATACAGTCCTTTATAGTCTAACAAATAAACCATAATCAGGAGTTACCTCCTGACTTAAAGACAGCAACACATGATAGACCTGGGTGAATTAACAATGTTAATTGAATTATCTAAGCTTACCTTGAATGCAGCAATAGTGCTACTCTGATTGACATGTAGTAGAAGTCTGATCCAAAGATGTGGAATATCTTGGGATATGAATCTGTTATCCCAGTGTATCTTATTTATCTGTTCTTGTGAAAGTTTAGATCCATTAACCAGATAGTAGAGGATCCATTTGCTTTGCAAAGAAAATAAAGGTAAAGCAGGTTTAGATATTTTAATCGCAATGGTCAAATCTATAAGAGACCAAACACAGGGAGAAGACTGCTAGTCTATCTAGGCTGATATATTTTGGCAAATACATGCCAAACGTGGCACTGTGTTCAGTAATCGCTTTCTATAAGAGATCAGTAAAGGAGAATTAAAACTTCTTTTAAGTCTGTGATAAGCAAAGCAGCACGCTTCAAAACTTCGTTTTTGTGCTATTCTGCCATTGTTTCTTTTAAGTCTAGAAGAGATGCCTTTGGAAACGGAGTCAAATAGGAAGAAGGATTTATAAACTGCTGCAAATGCATGATAGTTAAAAGATAACGAATTAACAGCAAGACTGTCAAGATCCAAAGACAAAATAAATCATCAAAGCAGTTAAAGGACTTTAAAGCACCAGAAATGCAGTCCAAAAAGTAAAATAAAGAAGTCCAACGCCCTCAAATAAAGAAGTTTAATAAAAATAACAGAGCTTGCAGACACAACCTTAGATTTATTTATGCAGACAGTAAAAAGTGGGTTATTCTCAACCATCAGAAAACCCCTTATTCTGTCCACTTTGTTCATGGTACACTGGGCAACATGTACCTGTGCAGTAGTAGTCAAAGAATGTTCAGGCCGCATAACAGAACTGAGTAGCGTGCTGCAGGTGATATCAACAGCAACAGCAATCCAAAGACAAAATAAACCACCAAAGCATAAGGGGTTTCCTGATGGTTGAGAATAACCCATTTTTACTGTCTGCCTAAATAAATCTAAGGTTGTGCCTGCAAGCTCTGTTATTTTATTAAACTTCTTTATTTGAGGGGGTTGGACTTCTTTGTTTTACTTTTAAGACTGCCAAGATCAGTTAGGAAATATCTCATTAGAAAGGCATTTCAGCTCTGAAGAATGTTGTGGAAGTATTTTATTTACCAGAATAGACTATACTATATTTTTCACATTTAGTTTGAAACTGTTGCCCTTGTACTGTTTGTTAACGCACTTTACCCAGTGCTGGCTATGCATCAGAAAAACAAATAACTCCTTGTTTACAGTTGTCCTGAAACTTTTATTGGCTGGTCATGATGGCTTGAAGATCTGAAAAACAGATGCCATGCCAGACAGTAGAAGGCACAATATTGAGCCCTGTAGTATGAGTCTTATAGTGTATCAATGGAAACTTTTTAGCTTTTAGAAGTGACTGCAACTCTAATCACATGGGTAACATAAGACAATTACTTAGCTATCTGCTGTACAACATATGTATTGGCATGCAGGTTTATACAGCTGCCAATAAATCCTTCATAAGGAATAGTGTCAAACGCCATGGCTATGTCCAGATATGCACTACATACTACATTACTACCAGCCACTGCTTCAGTGGCTTTTTCAAAGAAGTTAATATGGTGGGGAGAATCAAAGAGGGCTGGAAATTAAGAGATTTTCAATGACGACATGACTACTCAGATATGATGTCATAGCATTCCACAGATTTAAGTATGTGGCTTGTCAAATGTATTGGTCTATAGTTACAGGGCTTGTTTGTGGGCCACCCTTAGCTAATGACAGCATAGTGTTTTTTCATTTTTTTTCTCAAGGCTTTGTGAATGCAACCAGTAGTGAAGCTTAGATTAAAGAGATTCAGCAGAGGTTAAAATAAACCATATTTGGTAATGCTAGTCAGGCAGGATCCGTGGATGAGATGCTCTTACCTTTGAGGCAGGTAAGCATACCTGTTCAATAGGAATGGCAGGGCATGGCTAGGATTTTAAACTCTTTGGAAAAGTTACAGTCACAAAAGGTGCAAACTATACCTTAAATCTGTCAGCTAAGATATTGGTTATTCACTTTATGTCAGTTTATACAGTGTTATTGTAGACTAGCTCTGAACATTGCTAGATGTTAGTTTTTAACAACCAGATATAGTTTATTTATTTATTTGTTTTCATTCCATAGCCAGGTTAGCACTTTCCTTGAATATGATTTTGTAAGCTCAGTGTACAAACCTGTAATAAGAGCTGTTTAATGCAGTATGTTACTTGTACTGAGTGTTTGGCCTCTTCCAGTAATGTATGTCAAATAAAAACAAGATGACAACTTAATATACCCCTCTTATAACAGTGGCTTTTATGATACTTCCCAGTACATAGTCCCAGTGAAAGAGAGCTGTATCTGTTTGGCAGGAGAGCATGAAGAAGACAGGATAAAGGAAATGCATACATACCTCTCAACCTCTTAGAACAAGAACTCTGGACAAGTGTGTCAAAGGCCCAGAAATAGGGACAATTTTAAATATTGCTCTTACAAACTTAGAAAGTTGTTAGCATAACATTTTTGCATTAATATGAATTTTTCTGAAGGGTATGAAGTCTGAAACTCAAATGTCTGTCATTACTTTCTAACTTCACTTTTTAATGATTTGCCACCAATTTGTCAGAAAACTAGAATTTTCTGTAAAACAAACCAAAAATATGACCAAAAATCTTGAAATTCTGAGAAAACCTGTACAACTGAAAGGTATGAATACATATGTCAAATATTTCTGGTAGAATAGCAATCTGTCATAAAAATTACACAGTATGCCAAATTCACATTTAACTTGTGCTCTCTGTGTACAGCATGTAGTATTCAAAACTAGTAGAAGACTGCCCGTACTATAGTTGGTCTCAGTGGTTTGTAGTGCTTTGCAAAGAAGAGATTACAAGCTCTTTAATACCAATGATTGTGATGCAGGAAATAGTTGACCTTTCTACTCTTATGCAGCAGGACATGAATAATGTGGTATTTATATGTCAAACGTAGGCCATATTGACTACAGTAAATAAGCCATATAAACTTGTTTATTTTCACACTTGGCCAGTGCCGTAACTAAACATAGCTGTAAACAGCTCACTGCTAAGTATCATTGCCAGCAAAGGCCTTATGGTCATCTCTCTGACAGGCTACCAGAATATGAAATTGAGAATATGAGCCTCAAATCAACTGTTATTGGTATTTTCCAGGCCAAAGAAAGCAATGGATGATATAAATGTAGTGCTTCTTCATGTCAGCATTGAAATTCACTAACTGGTGAATTTAGGAATTTCAAATACTTGTTCACACCAAGAAGTAAAGAGTTCAATTTGTATGAAATTAAATTTCAGGTTTTCTCAGGTTTAATGTAACTTGTTCACATAGCTACTGTGACATACATGGTTATTACCTCAGTCTAACAGAGGTCTACAAACAGGAAATGGTCAATGATTTATTTGATAGTTTGCTTGTTTATTTTGTTGTTTGTTTTTGTTTGTTGAGAAGGTCCAGCAGGGGGGGGGTTGGGTTGGGGCAGTGGAGGTCAGAGAAGAAAAGCTTTAGAAAAATACAGGAAAAAAGCTCACACAAAAATAGAAAATGCAATTTGAAGAATACAGAACTGCAAAATGAAGAATGAAAACTATATCAAAATATCATACAACGTATAGAAAATGCATCAATATCTCTGAACAATTAAAACAATAGCACTTAGAACTAAATAGAAAGATGGGGTAATCTGAATTAAACAAGCTGCTAAGAAGTAAGATTCTAAAACTTAAACATAGCAATATAATCTAGTACGAGATATCTAAATACACTTTATAAAAGTATAGCGGGCAAGGAAATTAAATCAATTCAATAGAACAGACTGTCAAGCATAGCCGTATAATATAATGAGGCAGTGAGATGTATCCTCTTTCTTGATTCATGTGAATAAGAATGACTGAAGACGTTGGCAGACGTAGATAGAAAAGAAAGAGCAGTTTAAGGCTGTAAAGCAGATAGTACAAAATATTAATGAGATGTTGACAGAAAACAACTACAGGGCAGTAAGTAAATAAATCAGTGGGACTTAAAGAAAGAGGAAGGATGCAGTTTGGAAAGCTGGTCTACAATTTCTCAGCTCAAGACTAGAAGATGAGAAGGCTATAAGATTTGGATTTGCAAGTCTACGATACACTAGATGTAATGAGAAATGAGGTGCATTAAAGGTACTTCATGGACAAAATAGGATTCTTGTAGTAAACGTGGTTAAACAGGGCAAGACTAGAATGTAAATACAACATATAATGTAATTTCAATTGTTATTTTGATTTAGTAAATATATTTTCTATTCTACAGTACATTGATATTGAGATGCATATATTAACATACCTTGCTTGTATCCCATCTGCATTACTAACACTTTTATTAATATTATTAAGTAACCTATGCTCTGTAATTCATACACTAATGTAATGATGCAAACATCAGTTCTGAATTAATTAGTCTGATGCATGTTTGTTTTGGAGTTCTTTTCACTCAGTCATCTTTGAAAATGGGCATCAGGTTAACAGGACTTCCTCCAGTAAATATAGCATAAATAAAAAAGCTGTACTTTGATATACAGGCTAGGATTGTAGTGTACCAAAATGCACATATCTATTTTTCAGGGTCTATAACACGTTATTGAATGGCTATTCAGCAAATAGCCATTCACTGACACTCTGTTTATTAAAGACACTCTTCATCAAATGGCAAATTTTAAGTAGGGCAAACCAGCGGTTGGCCACCATCTGAAATTTGCTGGTTTCCCCACTGTAGTACGATCTTGGAGTTAGTATATTTAGTTAGAGTGGTTGGGTGGGCACAGCCCTCCAACTTGGTAAGTTTTAAATTCTATGTGATTTTTTTACGGTCGCTTGGTTGTCCTACTGTTGGTTTGCCCTAGTTAAAATTTGCCATTCGATGAAGAGCGACTTCGATAAACAGGAGTTTGATGAATGGCTATTCACTGAATCTACTGAACTACAGATTAATATTTACCCTTATATTAATGGAGGCAGAGAGGAGAAAATGATGAACATCCAGTCTGACCTGCCCTAGGGAAATATATACTAGGATCTAGACAGTATGGTACAGAAGTGACAGATCATCCAAGCAGTGTAGATACGAATGAAAGGAAGGATGGTATAAAAAATATATAATGTCTAAGATTTACTGTGTAGTATTGATATTATAACAATAATGGAGTCAATGGCAATATAGACTGAACAGTGAAGATCCCATATCCTCACTATTCAATAATTTTTAGCAGATCAGTCTAATTGCACTTAGCTGAAACCTATAACCCTTACCGCACAGTAGTAGCAACTGATAAACACAGAAACATGCTATCCACATGTGTTATTGTGTTCATTTCTTTTAGTTGCTACATGCCTGGGGTCCAAAATAGATAAATTAATTAAATAAATAAATAAACAAACCAATAAACAGAACCTCTTTCATTCATTGGACACAAAAAAATCTGCTTTCCTGGCTAAGACCAAAATGACAAGTGTAATCATACAAATAACTGCCATTTAATATGCTAAGAATTGTGTTTGATGAAATGTTGCAAGAAGGGCTGAGTGGCATACACAAATGTTTGGAAACAAGGTCACAAAACTGAAAACAGATGCCACTGGCCAGTCAATAGAGAGATAGACTGTGACAGAAGGATCAACATAGAGGGGGCTCCATGACATGCACCATGGTCTTCCACAGCTAACACCTATTACGGACTGCTCACAATAATGTGTTCATTTCTTCTACTTGGTAACTCTTCAGAATATATATTTATATAAAACACTGGTGGCTGTCTAGGTGTCATGAACCTGCTTCTTCCACTATGTGATACTGACAGCTGTCCATTATCCGACAGGCTGTTAACAACAATGGTCCCTTACTGCAAACCATTACTGCATTCTGAATGTGCTCATGAAGTCATTTGTCCTTTTGAACCACCATAGAGATTATGACTATATAAATGATCAGTAAACAGGGCAACATTTCTTCAGAAGAGTCACAAAATGGTTCACAACCTGGGTTGTAATTCCTATTTCAAGTCCTTTGTTGCATACCCTCATGTACCACTTGAAATCAGAGCACAAAAGCATAACAGGAGACCCTGCAGCCAAATATGATAAATTCACTGCTACGTTGAACCACAAATTACATTCCTAATTTGAAAATAAATCCTAATTCACCAAAAGTGTATTGTTTTACTTCAACTCACATGCCCAGGGATAATTCAATTGTATGTGAACACCTCATCTCTTTTCATAATTCTGCAGACATTAACCTATCAAACTCAGGCCTCAGAAACACAGAATGCTCTCCTCATCAACATACTGCTAACAATGATAACCAGTGTCTGTTTGCCAAGGTGAATCTCCTCTGATTCCAGATTAAATTATTTTAGGATTCTCCATTACCTGAGAACTACTTCATGCCTGTTTAGGATACTAACTGCCAGTGTCTTTATTTGTATAAACCAGACCATTATCTGTGTTATTTACAGTTATGTTTATAAAACTCCAATCAAGAAAATGGCATCAGACTGCAGACACATCTTCTCTTCTCTTACTAGTATAAGTGCTTGCAATGTAATTTAATTTTTTTATCAGCTGAATATATATTTTTAGTAAGTATTTCAACAAATATCGTAACTTTAGCAGCTGAATATACTTTTGAGTAAGAATTTCAAAGAATTGACATTAAAGCTTGGGCAGCTTCTTGACATTTGTGTACTAAAGATTCATCATACCGCCATGATGCCCAGTATCATCATGAAGTCCCATGTCTAATGGTAATTTTGTACAGAGAACTGAGTATGTTTCATGGAGGAATTTCATGTATATGGGGTTTCAAAATATATTTTTTAAAATATACACCAAATTATTGACAATTATCAATATTTTAGAGATAATTTAATAATTTTTTTTAAGTTTCCTTTTTGTAGTATGCTAGGTACAAAATATCAGCATAACACATTGTACTCATTCACAAGTAAAGAACTGCCATTATCGAACCTTGTCTTGGAAGGTGCGCAACCATCATTAGAGTTATAGTGGTACGTTGCTTTAATTTATGGGAATGGGCTCAAGGACAGGAATTCTGAATGGTTTGCTATCAAAAAGTTAATTGTTGGTTCAGCGAACACAAAAAGTCGAACAGCAGTTAGTCGATTTTCATGTTGACAAATGTTAGGAGATTGAGATTACATATCTTCTTCTTCTACTGGTTTGCATCTTCTGCCACTGGATATTACTGCAACAATAATTGTTCAGTTCTACTGATTGATTGTATTATATTTACTGCTAGTTGATTGCGTTTGTACTACTGATTGTCTTGTACTACTGTGGTGTTTTTTAGGTTCACAGGTTCATAGCTTCATAGGTTGCTACTAGGCTCTCAGCCCTAGGGCCTATGCAAGCCTAGCCATAACAATTTCTTGGATATTTCTTCATAACAATTTCTTGGATATTTCTTCCCACAATATTTACTTCTCTGGACTCCTGTTTAGCAGGGTGACTGACATGATCCCCGGGGTGAATTTCCTATCTCCCATCCAATCATCAAGGCTCCCTTTGAAGAGGGCCAATGAGGCGCTCTGCTTGACATGTATAGGCAGTCTATTCCAGAGTATTGGGAGTCTCTGGGTCAGGAACCTATCCCTCCAGCATGTTTTGTTCATTGTGATGACAAGGTTTAGATCCCTGGAGCATGTGGCTCTGAGAGATTGCGATTTCTTTAAGTGGAGCATGTCCAACAGCTCAGGGTTTGACATGGCCTTGTATGTTAAGCAGAGATCGCCTCTGAGTAGACGATATGCCACAGAGTATAGCTGTAATTTTTTTAGATGGTCAGCATATGGCTTCTGCTTTAGGCCTGTGATTCTTTTAGTGAGGTATTTCTGTGGCCTTTCCAGCTGTTGCAGATGTCTTGTGAGGTACATACCAAACGGGGCATTATACTCTATAATGGGTCTAATGAGGGATGAGTACAGTGGGACAATGACCTCCTTTTTTTTTGGATGAAAAGCCATTAGTGATGAGGTGTGCCACATAGAAGGATTTCCTGACTGTTGTGGTGATGTGGTTACTGAAAGTGAGACCACTGTCCACCTGTGTCTCTAAGTCTCTCATTACATTTTCAATGTTTAGTGTCCTGCCATGTATGTGGTAATTCATGGGTACATGTTTTTTTCCAAAGGGGATAACTATACATTTCTTGGCATTAAGCTTGAGCCCATGGCTCTGGCACCAGGCACCTGTTTCTGTAAGACCCTTTTGTAGAATATCCCCATCATTTGGGGATTCAATCATGGCTCCCAGTTTGCAGTCGTCTGCAAACTTTGTTAGCCAGAGTCCCTTGGTGTTGGCCTGTACTTCAGAGAAATAGATGTCAAACAAGAGTGGTCCCAGGACTGAACCCTGAGGTACTCCACTTGTCACTTGTCTGGAGCTGGATTTGGAGTCAGCTATTTTTACAGTCTGGGTTCTGTCAGTAAGCCAGTTGGCAACCCATCGAGTGACGTAGGGATTTATGCCCAGCTTAGTAAGTTTATCTATGATTCCAGAGTGGGGGATGGTGTCGAAGGCTTTGGCAAGGTCCAGATAGGCTGTATGGACCACCTTACCCTCGTCCACAGCTCTGGAGACTGATTTGAAGAAGTCAATCAGATTCAGAAGACAAGATCGGCCCTTCACAAACACAAACTGGGTGGGGTCCAGTGTTTGAAGGTTGCCAATGTCTTTGTTTATAAGTTCCATGATAATGCATTCCATGCCCTTGCAGATTAGGCTTGTCAGACTGATGGGACGGTAGTTCCTGGGATCCAAGGCAGATCCCCCCTTGTGGAGTGGGATAACTGTAGCTGTGTGCCACTCAGTGGGCATGAAGCCTGAGGTGAGGCTATGATTAAACATGACACTTAGGTGAGGTGCCAGTTCATTTTGTAGTCCATGTAGTACACAGCCTGGGATGTCATCTGGTCCCATGGATGCTGTATTCTTAGCTTTGGAGAGTGCAGTTTCTACCTGTGTGGCCGTGATTACCAGAATTTGGCAATCTTTTGGTATTGAGATGGGCCCTTTAGGGGGTGAGAGGGAGGTGAAGTTGGCACTAAATTGATCTGCCAGGATATTGGCAATATCCTTGGGATCAGTATACTTAATGCCATTCTGTTGTAGCTCAGAGCAGATCTGAACATTGCCATTTAGATTCTTGACATAACTATAGGATGCCTTGTGGTTGTCTTTGGAATCTTTGGCAATTTTATTTTCGTAACTAGCTTTTGAGGATTTTATGAAGGATCTCAGCTTCTTACTGAGGCTGGTGAGGGAATTTTTTGCATCTTGGGATTTTCCTCTTTTCTGCAACAGTTTCTTCCTTCTGTTGTATAGTTTGTTTATAGCAGGGGACCACCAGATTGACTTCCTTTTTTTGGAGAAGAGCATCTTGGTTCTATTTGGGATGGCATGATTCATGCACGAATGGATGTGCTGGTACAGTGCCTTAGTGTAGGATTCTGCAATCGAACTTCCAGATCCCATCTGGGTGGGTGTCGTGAAGTTTGTCACTTCTGATTTCAGTAGCATGAAGTTGGCTTTGGAGAAGTTTTTTAAGGAGGTTTCCTTATTGGGGGGTGGGGGTGGGATGTGGATGTCAAGGGTGATTTGCTTATGGTCAGACCTGACCAATGAGGGGATGACCCCTGGTGTGGAGCATCTATCTCCCATATTGGTAATGACCAGGTCTAAGATATTGGAGCCCCTGGTGGGACAATGGATTAGTTGATCCAGGGCTTTGGAATTTATGAATTCCAAGAACCGTTGGGAAAAGGAGTTGGTACCCGAGTAGTTTTCCCAGTTAATGGCAGGGTAGTTGAAATCACCCAGTATTAGGGTGTTTGGTTGTATCTTAATATTTTCCAGTATGTTTAGAAAGGTGTAGTGAGAATCTTGGGGCATGGTGGGGGATCTGTAGCAAGCTACAATTTGGATTGCAGTCTTACCTAGTGTTAGTTGCACCTGGAGAATTTCAGATGCATTGTGTTTGGCAACTAGCCTGGAGGTGTGAATATCCTTGGTGAATATGGACACTCCTCCACCTCTAGTGTTTTGGTCTTGGTTTTGTGGCCAAAATATGTGGTAAGAATTGTAGCCTGATATTGCAGGGGTGCTCTCTGTTGCTTTGAACCAGGTCTGATTTACTGCACAGATATCGATGTTCTCCATTTTTAGGAGTACCTTGAGAGAGTGCATTTTGAGGTTTAGACTTCTAGCAATGAGTAGCATTACCTTCAGATTTTGCATGCTTGTATCTGTTATGGTGGTGGTTTTATCCTTTGAACCTTGCCTAAAAAAGGCACTATAGTGGTGGCAAGAGCTTTAGCCAGTAACCTGAATCCCAGGGATGACAGCTGCAGACCATCTCTGGCAAAGCATTGTGGTTTGTCGATCATGTCTTCCCAGGCAGACAAATACTGGATCCCCTTTGAATGACACCAGAAGCTTAGCCAATTGTTGAAGTCAATCATTTTGTCTTATACTGTGGTATCATTCTGGGTGAAGGCAGGATGCTACTCAAAGCTAGGGTCATACCTGCCTGGGTCACATGATCCAAGAGCTCTTCCATGTCTCTTTTCATGTAGTCCAGGGAGGTACGTCTCAAGTCATTCACTCCAGCATGGACAATGACAGAGTTGTATTTATACTTGTTGTGGAGTGACTTGAGTACATGCGTTATGTGGCGGATCCTGGCACCCAACAGACAGCTGACTGTAATTTTCTCCTTGTTCAGCCTGGTGAGTGGGACATCAGTGTGCCTGACTATAGAGTCACCTATAACTAAAGTGTTGGGTGCATTGTCTTAGAGTCACCTATAACTAAAGTCTTGGGTACATTGTCTTGCCTTAGGGGCTGTTGTTGGGTGGCACACTGGTGTTGTGATCTATGTGTCACTTTGGTTGTGACTGGTGTTTGTTTGCCTTTCAGCTTCGGAGGTCCTTTTTGCTTGGGCAGGTTAATGTTAAGGGCCTCTGCATATGTGGGTTTAGTGTTGCTATGTGTGGGTGTTGATGGTGTGGGTTTTGAGGGGCTATGAGTTGACTGAGATGTAATGCAGGTGTTAACCTTCTCCTCTTGACTGTCTAGCAAAATTTTGGCCGGAGAGAGCTTTGCTTCCAGTTTGGCTATGTAAGTGTATCTCTCGCAGGTTGTAGTGTTGGGAGGTAGGAGGAGAGGATTGTCTGTGTACATGAGGCAGTTGCCACATTGCCCAGTATGCCCAGATTCACCAGGTGGACAGGGGAAATCACTGGAAGCTGACCCTTGAACATGCCTGTTTAGATGCTTTTTTGTAAAGTTTGAGAGCTGTTTTCCCTTACCTTTGCAAGGTACTTTGCAATTATAGGCTGTTGAGTGCTTGAATCAGTTTCAAGCTTCCTAGTGCTTTCCAGCAGGTTCTAGAGCAAGTGCTAGTCACAAGGGTTCAGATTTTAGTGCTACTACTGAGAAACCAGCTAGTTCTAAGGGAAAATTTGAAGAGCAGACTTTCTGGCACCTGCAATAGTTTAACTGTAGTCTTGCAGTGCTGCATGATGCAAAAAATGTGCAAACACATGCATTTTTAAGCCAGAAAGTTAAAAGGGATAAAAATAAGCCCAAAAAGGCTAATAAAATTACCATTTCAGAGCTGGAAACCACTCCTCTAGTGTTAGACAGGCAGTACAATGCTCACCAGTCCCACTCGTAAGCAGTAGGACTTCCCTCTATCACAGCAAGGTCTGGATAGCTCTGAACACAGAAAATAAAGTCCCGAGACAAGCAAAGCCTGGGATATGGACTGACTAGGAAAGGTGGGAAATGAGCAAACAAGACAGTACTTTTTTTGTTAAAACAGGCTAAGCAATGCAATAATACAGTAAATAAACACAGAGAAGGCTAACACACTTATTTGTGCAGCCCTAAACAGTAAATGCAATTAAAACTCTACAAAATTAGCAATTTAAAACTTTTTAAATGAAGCAAGGCAAGTGCACAACTGAAAAATGATTTAAGAGGCAGTAATACAGCAGAATAAGTAGCTAGTTTACATATACAGAGAAGTCTATATATACAGAAAAGCAGCTAAAACACACAAACAATTCAGATGCAGTGCAACCTGGAGCACTTGAGTTGTAGCAATATTAAGGCAATTACAGTTATAATAAATGCTCTAAAATATACTCAATATTTTCAAAATGTTTGAGCAGCACAGTCAGAACACAAGGAGATTCAGGCATTTTTGTTTTGAAAGGGAAAAAGGAGAAACAGAAGGACTTATCAAATGTTCTCTCTGTATTATCTAGAATGAGCTAATGACACTAGACTGGGACCAAGTATAACAGCAAGACACCAACAGGGAAGGAGGGTGGGGGCAATACTAAGGCCATTGGCCTACAGACAGTAAGCACTACAGAAATAAATAAATAGGACATGCTGGAGGGACAGATTCATAACCCAGAGGCTCCCTTCACTGTGGAATAGAATCCCAGTCCAGGTTAGGCAGAGTCCCTCATTGACTCTCTTCAAGAGGAATCTTGATGAGTGGATGGGAGATCGTAGGTTTACCCCGGGTATCACTTCTGTGTCACTGTTAGACAGAGGCACAGTATACTAACCTCGAAAAAGGGCATAGCAAAATTAATTTAAAATGGGTGGCGAAAGCCAAACACACTCTGGCTAGGCTTATAAATGCCCTAGGGCAGATAGCCTAGTATGAACCTATGAACCTATGAAAGCCACAAAATGAGAGTTTTTAAATAGATAAAGAAGCAATGAGACTCTACAGAATGCTTTTAACTGCAAACAAATCAGTTACCCGTGCAGATTAGTTAATAGCAATAAAATACACGAAAAAACTATGCAGCAGGCAATAAAAAGTGCTATATATAAATTGCTAGAAACAATAATCAGTATAAATTATCCAAAAAACAGGATACTTATATATCTTAGCTCAGAGTTGCAGTTAACACCTCTCCTCCACTTTGTTCAGTGTGTATAGACAGAAATCCTGTCAAAGTTAGGGCTTAAATACCAGAAGATACAACCTTAGACAACTTTTTTTTTTTTTTTTTTTTACAAAAACACAAAAGAACCAGCCCCCACTAGCCAGCAGCCAATTAACACAATCTAGTCAAGGTAAAGAAAGGCTTCTGCTAATTCAAGATGGCCTGTGCATGTGCTTTTCTCCCTGGATCTTCAATATGTGCTGATTGTCTTGTATTACTGTGGAGTTTTTTTCTCCCTGGGTCTTCAATATGTACAGGACCTTTCATTTTACTATCTCTTGATGCTGTAAATAATGCTACTGTACTAATGTTTTCTGTTGTAAATAATGCTACTGCACTAATGTTTGCTATTACTACATTTTTGTTTGTTGTATATATTACTAAGGAGCTTTTCTCCCAGGGTCTCCACTGAAAATGGGCCTCTGGCCCAGGTGGACATGTCCAGTCAACAAATGTAATAAGTAAATAATATATATGAACTTGATGTTATGAGTAGAGTTGCAGTGCAGTGCAGATTGGGAAATGTATCTCTTTCCTTACTGTAGTGCAATCTCAGAGTAAGAATATTTAATTTGCAGGGGGTGTGGGGGTGCAGGGGGAGTTTTCCCCTCTGCTAAAACATGAATGACAGTGTAGGTGTTTAACTTACATTTGCACCTGCAGTGCCATCATAGTCAATTTTCGACATAAATGTCGAATCTGTTGAATTTGATCAACAGATTCAACATTTTAACTTTATTATTATGCAGGAAGTATGATGTTATTTTCGAAGTATCTAACATTTATTTTTATGAACTTCGATATTTTGTTAGTAAACATGTTATCACACATTACTGATAATACTCAACGTTATAAGACTGCATTCCATTGCAAAATTTTTTCACATAATGCCAAAAAAATTGTACTGGAATTTCCTGTCATATGCATTTTAGTTACTTATTATAACTTTGTACATGATCAAGAAAGCTGTAATGCTTTTGATGCATATACCATTTCCATTTTTTTCTTATTTTTTCATCTTCTAAAAATAACTTTATGACTACTATCAAATTAAACCACTTCATAAAAATAATTGTTTAGAAATATTAAACAATTTAGAAGACAGAGTTCAAAACATTCCTTATAAAAATTGAACCAAAACAATTCATACTTGCCAAAATAATGAGTTTGCATTTAAATGATAACTCATATTTTACTGGCTAAATCAATATTGGTATCTTTGGGGAGTTTGCATTTCTGATTTGCACCACACAACCAACAATTTCAAGCCACTTCAGGAAAATACTGTGGTCATTCTGGATATCTTATCTACAATGTTGTAACTGTATATTTGACCAAAATGCTTATGTATAACATGCATTTTCTTTAAATGAAAATAAACCAGCCATCATTTGCCCAAACTGCTGCATGTGAAAATGTGTTCGCTATTATTAAGTATATAGCCCATGGCATTTTCCTCTGACCAGTGCATATATAAGGGAATGGGATATAGTACCAAATGTAAAAAATCCAGGTTGCAGTTTTAGATTTTTTTTGTCAAATGCCATTTCAGACAATTTCATTTGAGAAACATATATTCACTTGAAACCAATTACTTCGGAAGTACAACCATACATTTTTTCAGTCCCAAATGAGATTTTATTACTCAGTGCAAAATATTCTTTCTAATAAAACAAAACACAATTTTTCGGTCTTTGTTTATATCGTGCTTTCAACATATTATGCTAACAAAAACCCTACAACTTATTAAAATGACTAGGTATATAACCTTTTACTTTGGAAGGAATAACAGCATAACTTTCTAACATTTTTACTTTTCAGTATTTTGCAAATAGATAGGGCACAGTATACTCAAATCAAGGGGTGGTGTAAGCCATACAGAATCTGGCTAGGCTTATAATTGCCCCAGGGCAGATAGCCTAGTATGAACCTATGAACCTATTTTAGTCTTTTCAACAAACATGCCCGTGACAGCAATATTATATTCTGTATTGATGCCTTCTTGCTATTGTATTGTTCCTGGCCCTAATATGAATTTTGTCTCCTACTTTTATATTCATGCTAACAGACACACGCACACACATGCACACACACCCACAGTCGCTCTTTCTCTCTCTCTGCCCCTAGTTTCTAATAGTACCTAAATAATGTAGATAACCTATTTCATGGTATATTGCCACTAGTAGCCAGGGAACTAGGTGGGGAGACACTCACTAACCCGACCCTTTTTTGGATAATGCCTTCCAACCACAATGCCTTGTTTTCACTCAATAATTAATACTGACACAAATTGGAATGGTAGAGTACTTTGTGAATGTAATATATTTAGACAGTCCTCCACCCAAGTATGCTTGGTTTAATTAAGTGACTCAACAAGCGCAAATATTAGCCCTATCCCTTGCAACTTGCCCTAATATTTCTGTTTGGCATTGTCCTGGTGGTAACTGTTGCTTACTTATCTTATTTCCTATATCTCTGCTTCACTTCCATGTTCTGTGCTGCTTCTTTAAGCTACAGAACGCCTTTATAGATTACACTCCTCTGATTCATTCATTGGTCAGAACGTACTCCACATAATAGCTTAGCATAGTGACCGACGCACAAACATGGTTATTATAGCTAACACTGATATTGCCATTTGACATGTATGTGTTTTCCCTGTACATCAGTCACTTTTACATAGATATAGGAAAATTATTCCATTAGGATGTGTTCTGCTGCTGAAGAATTGTGAAATAAACCTTCTGATTATTATAGTGATTTTTGTTTGCACATTTACAATGTGTCATCTCTTATTATACAAAAACACACACACATATATATATATATATATATATATATATATATATATATATATATATATATATATATATATATATCAAAAACTTGAGTTACCATGTAGGAACTATGGTCAAGAACATTTCATAAACTGCTAATAATATCTCAAAATAATTAACACAATTAGATTATATACCTGACTGGGTTTTGTATTTCAACACATTTTTTCATTATTTTAATGCTGAAAATAAGATTGAACACCAAACGAAAATGCCTTCCGTTAGCACTCTTCTAGATCAACAGTCATACTTAAATCTAAGGGAGCAGTTAACTCAGTTTCTGATTACTGCTTATGGCTTAATTACACTGCAGTTATTTAGACTGCAGAAATTCAGAATGAATGGGATGAAAGTGATGGTGAAGGAGGAAAACAGGGTGACATGTAAGACAGGGAACATTTAAATTGCTGAACTGTAGTACGGTAGGAATCTCACAGTTCTATTAATGAAATTTAAAGCCATGAAATGAAATGGCACTGAACTGTGTCACTAACATTTGAATTCAAGCCTGACACCTATTTCAAGGTAAATATCACTCTAAACAATGACCCTTTTGAGTAGTAATGAAGTCAATAATGCCTCCAGCCATTACTGTACTCAACAAATAATTCACAGATTTCTGTAGCAGTATGAAGTACCAAACAAATACAGCAAAACCTCATTTCTTTCTGTTTCATGCAATGAAAAACCTCTATCAGTCTGCAAACACCAGCAAAAAATATCAGGATGGCTCCATATCAGTGGCCTAAATAAATGGATAACGAATAATTTATATAATAGTCACAGCCATTTAGAACCCAAGTAAAATAGTAGACAGTCAAACTGCAGTTAAAAACTAAGGCTGCTAGTGTTGTACAAGTTTCACTTTGAGTGCTCCGTTGTCTAAAGCTCTGCAGCCTTCAATGTTAACGCAAGCATTTCCCCTTAAATGTTCTGTCTTTGCATGCGACTGCATGTAGAATCATTACCATAAAGGAATATAATTTATATTAAAGTATTTGTAAACAGACCTGACCAGTCCATGGTATAGCTCTGCTGCTGGATATCTGGTACAACAACGCTGGATATCCTCTCGCTAGCTGGACTTCTTTCTCTCTCTCTTTCTCTGTAAATATAAGGTTAGCTTTTCTCACTTAGTCTGTGTGGTCATGTCTAGAAGGAAGCACTCACTGTCAGTCATGCATTAGTTTCAACACTTAGCACTTCCTGGTCTCAAGATTAAAACTGAATAAAACAAGGGGAAGCAATATGTGTGTATGCATGTGTGTGTCGGGGGTGTGTGTGTGTGTGTGTGTGTGTGTGTGTGTGTGTGTGTGTGTGTGTGTGTGTGTGTGTGTGTGTGTGTCTGCACACTGATGTCAATGACCAAAGATAACTAAGAACCTTTCTGAGACTGCATTTACCCAAGTGAGGGCTTTTTCCTCATTTTCAACTGACTGAACCGTGAAGTTCCCAGATATACTTTAGATTACCTAACAGTTTAAATAATTTCTTTATATATGATACTACTGCTAATACAGAAAATCTTAAAGATAAATACTCTGCATAACATACATGTGAACACAGTTCAGTCCAAATTGTAGTATGCCACTCTGCCAGTTAAAAGACTGTTAGTTGCTCTTTTTTTGTAGACCATATGATGCATGCACATCAATAGCTTTTCTTAGAGTTCCTTTATAGCTCAGCAAGACATTAGGTATCTGCTGTAAGTAAGACAAAGCGGTGCTGGCATATGCATCCTATGACAGATTAGCTATGGCAAACTTATCACATCCATGCTTATGAACTACAGAAGACAGAGGCACAACATGGTAAGGACCTAATATCCAAGCTGGGTATACCCCATAAATTATAGTGAAATGAACATGTTTGGTGTTTTCTCAAAATAGCTAGCCTTGTGCAATGATTTAAATATTCTTGGAGGCTTTGAAGAGATAAAAGGGAGGAAGTTTAGCAACTGGTCCACTGCATATACTGGACAATAGCACATACCAAAACAAAATAAGTTTTACTTTTATTATTATTATTATTATTATTATTATTATTATTATTATTGTTATTATTACTGTTTATCCAGTAAACAAAACAAAGTGAATAATAACTCATGCATGATGTTCAAAGAAACCCAGCAGGGAATTGAGTTCAGAGTATAATACAGAAAGTAAACAAAACAATTAGTTAAGATCATAAGGAAAAACATTTTCAAGAAATGCATTCATAGGAAGCCTGTGGAAAAGAAGCAGGATGGGCCAGCTCAAACCTAGGGGTACACAGCTCCACAGAATAACCAAGGAATAATAAAGTCCAAATAAATGTCCAAAGTCATTGTCAAATTAAAGCCTTGAGCCACATCAAAATGGACATCAAAGTAATCCAGGGCCAATATATCAAATGTAGAGTTGTGAAAAACATCAGGAAGTTATTATCAAATGATCAGTACACAATGCATGTAATGTACACATGCAGCAGATTCAGAGTCTGTATGAAGTATTGTAGTCCAGGTGTTGCATTATGTGATGCGGTCTCTGCAGAAAAGATTTACAAGTACCAATGTGAATGATACCAAGCTCAGTTCCTAGTAACAAAATAGCAAAAATGCAGTGGTGAATTTTACAGTCAGAGGGTACTTGCAACCCTGCAGAGTTTGTAATACAAATCACAAACCACAGATGTTATAAAAACAGACAGAAAATAGAGTAGAAGCCAGACACAAAGAAACCAGAAACCTTAACAGGTTACATTCGATAATACAAAATGAACCTGTTACTGCCAAACTCCTTTATAGTAATTCAGTAGATGATAGACATACATACCTCTCAACTATCCACAATTTTATAGAACACCCACATTGTTTACTCATATTTTTTACATGTTTCTCATAAAATCTGTGTTTTTCTATCAAATCACTGAGGATTAAAGTAATTAAATAATGACAGACATTGACGTTTCAGACTTCATTCCCCCCAAATTATCCATGTTGATGCAATTTGTTTTTCTATCAACATTCTAAGTCGAAAACAGCAATATTTAAAATGTGTCTCTGATTTTGAGCCTTTACAGCCTCCTCATTATTGTTAGCAATGCTCAGCAGGTTTGTCTTAAGATGCTGAAATGAATATTTGCAAATGGCAGAAGAAAACATTCTTTTACTGACACATAACTCTGGTAAATATAGTTCATGTTAAGCAATGCTGAGTTTCACTTTATTTTGATGACTGATTTCTCTCTAACTATTTAGACTCTATGCAATGCTTTAAAAATAGAAAATGTTATTTTATGCACTTTTTTCATGGTTTAGCAATCATCCCTCAGAAAAACATACACAGACAAAACAAAATAGCAACTTTCATTTACATCTTTCACAAGCAATCATTGGTATTCTCTGTAAGTCTTTGCACCTTGCCAGGTCAGACACTTGTTCAGATGTCAGAATGTTATGTATTTAGGTATTGAGCTTGACCTCTCCTTCACATTTTTCAAATATGAAACTGGGATAGCAGCACCTCAAACTTTCTTAGGGCATTACTAACATATGTATACACGAAGCATGAAAATGCAACAAAAAAAGACATACTCATCCCTAAATAAAATTATAGGCTTCTGTGTTCCCTCTCTCTGCCAAGCTAAGATATCCTGCAAAGAGTAGTCAAAATAAAATGTTGATTTATAAACCATCAGATAACTTTACATATGAGAACAATTATACTACAAGAACCCCAATGCCAAGCACTTGAAAACCACTGTTTCAAAGTCATCGACTCAAGCATCTTGTAGCTCATATAGGCTACTGCTCACAATCAAACTCAAATATGAGTTTGGGCAAGCAGCTCCCACACCTTATCTGAAAACATTATTCAAGTGTGAGTGAGATAAGGACAGCAGCCATGGAGAGCTAGCAGGGGGAAGGATTTTAGGTTAGGGAGCATATAGTTAGGCAGTGGGAAGGAAGTTTTAGGTTTATGAAATAGGAAGGGAGTCTTAGGGTTAAGGAGTGAGTGGGAAATGTAGGTTTATGGAGGAGGGTTGGAGTTTTAGGTTTAGGGAGTGATTGGGAAATTTAGTGTAATGGAGGGGGAGAGGATTTTTAGGGTAGAGGATCAAGGACTTGTTTGGGAACAAGGCTGGAGTTTTAGAGTTAGAATTAGGGTTCTGGTAGGGAATATATAGTTTTACAGGGTCAAGTCTTGGTCATACCTCTGAAACTCTCAGTGCAAGAAATCTGGATAAAACCAAAAATAGTGTGGGGGGGGTCAAAAGCCCAAAATAGGGAATGATTTTAAATATTACTCCTATAAACTTTGAAAATTGCTAGAATAACACATTTTCCATTGTTATATATTTTATGAAGGATATAAAGTCTGAAACTGAAATATCTATCATTACTTAGTGTTTTTTAGTGACTTCAATCCTCAATGATTTGCCAGAAAACTGCAATTTTTATGAGGAACATACAAAAAATATGAGGCAAAAATCTGGACTGTTGAGAAGTATGCTTGGGATGGCTACATAGAGACAGGAGATCAGATCAATGGGAGTTCAAGCACTTGCTTTTTTGAGCAAGTGGCAGTGAGCAAGTATGCCTAAAGTGATTAGCTCCAAAGCACATGTAGTAGGTACTGTCAGAACACTACTCTAGCCAGGTCTGGGGTATTATCCCTTATGGAACACACAAGCTTGTTATTTAATTCACTAATTCATTATTTCTTCTTTTATGTACTCTTGTCCTTTAACCCAGCCACTGGGGATGCACAAGCCAGTGCATTTCTTTGTGCCAGTCCCAAGCCTGGATAAATGGGGCGGGTTACATCAGGAAGGGCATCCGGTGTAAAACCTCTGCCAAATAACATATGCGGACAACAATGCAGATTTCCATACTGGATTGGTCGAGGCCCGGGTTAACAATGACCGCCACCAGTACTGTTAGCCAACATGGTGCTAGTGGAAATTGGGTTACTGTTGGCCGAAGGGACATAGGAAGGAGGACAAGGAGACCTGGTGGTGGAATGAGGAAGTACAGGAGAGTATACAGAGGAAGAGGCTGATGAAGAAGAAGTGGGATTGTCAAAGAGATGAAGAAAGCAGACAGGAGTATAAGGAGATGAGGAGCATGGGAAAGAGAGAGGTGGCAAAGGCTATGGATAAGGCATATGGAGAGTTGTTGTTGTTGAACACTAAAGAGGGGGAAAAAGGACCTGTACCAATTGGCTAGACAAAGGGACCGTGCTGGGAAAGATGTGCAGCAGGTAAGGGTGATAAAGGATATTGAGGGAAACGTACTCACAAGCGAGGAGAGTGTGTTAAGCAGATGGAAAGAGTACTTTAAGGAGATGATGAATGAAGAGAATGAGAGAGAGAGAAGGTTGGATGATGAGGGGATAGTGAATCAGGAAGTGAAACAGATTAGCAAGGAGGAAGTACGGAAAACTATGAAGAGGACGAAGAATGGAAAGGTTGTTGGTCCAGATGACATACCAGTGAAAGTATGGAGGTGCTTAGGAGAAATGGCAGTGGAGTTTTTAGCCAGACTGTTTAATGAAATCTTGGAAAGTCAGAGGATGCCTGAGTTGTGGAGAAAAAGTGTTTTGGTACCTATTTTTAAAAATAAGGGTGATGTGCAGAGCTGTAGTAATCACAGAGGGATAAAACTGATCAGTCACGGCTTAAAGTTATGGGAAAGAGTGGTAGAAGCTAGGTTAAGAGGGGATGTGATGATTAGTGATCAGCAGTATGGTTTCATGCAGGGAAGGAGCACTACAGATGCAATGTTTGCTCTGAGAGTGTTGATGGAGAAATATAGAGAAGGTCAGAAGGAGTTGCATTGTGTCTTTGTGGACTTGGAGAAAGCATATGATAGGGTGCCTAGATAGGAGTTGTGATATTGTATGAGGAAGTCAGGAGTGGCAGAGAAGTATGTTAGAGTGGTACAGGATATGTACGAGGTTAGTGTGAGAGAGGTGAAGTCTGCAGTGGGAGTGACAGATGCATTTAAGGTGGAGGTGGGATTACATCAAGGATCAGGTCTGAACACTTTCTTATTTGCAATGGTGATGGACAGGTTGACAGATGAGATCAGACAGGAGGCCCCATGGACTATGATGTTTGCAGATGACATTGTGATCTGTAGTGAGAGTAGGGACCAGGTTGAGGAGACCCCTGAAGAGGTGGAGATATGCTCTAGAGAGGAGAGGAATGAATGTCAGCAGGACTAAGACAAAATATGTGTGTGTGAATGAGAGGGAGGACAGAGGAATGGTGAGGATGCAGGGAGTAGAGTTGGCGAAAGTGGATGAGTTTAAGTATTTGGGATCAGCAGTTCAGAGTAATGGTGAGTGTGGAAGAGAGGTGAAGAAGAGAGTACAGGCAGGGTGGAATGAGTGGAAAAGAGTGTCAGGAGTGATTTGTGACAGAAGGGTACCAGTAAGAGTGAAAGGGAAGGTCTACAAGAGGGTAGTGAGACCCGCTATGTTGTATGGGTTGAAGACGTGGCATTGACAAAAAGGCAGGCGTCAGAGCTGCAAGTGGCAGCGTTAAAGATGTTAAGATTTGCACTGGATGTGACAAGGATGGACAGGATTAGGAATCAGTATATTAGAGGGTCATCTCAGGTTGGACGGTTTGGAGACAATGTCAGAGAGGCGAGATTGCATTGGTTTGGACATGTGCTGAGGAAGGATGCTGGGTATATTGGGAAAAGGATGCTATGGATGGAGCTGCCAGGGAAGAGGAAAAGAGGAAGGTCCAAGATAAGGTTTATGGATGCAGCAAGAGAGGACATGCAAGTGGTTGGTGTGACACAGCAATATGTAGAGGACAGGAAGAAATGGAAACAGATGATCCACTGTGGTCAACCCTAACTGGAACAGCCGAAAGAGAAGAAGATGTACTCTTGTCCTTTATTAGCATGGAAGTTATCTAGTAGTGTTACTATGGTGCTACAAATGACACTATTAGTATGACTAGGACTGCCCCTTCACCTGCCAACTGGACATCATACCTTCTCTTGATATGGAGCTCACATCCTAGCAGTTGTAGAGGGATTCAATTTCACATTGCCTGTCTGTGCTGGGCATGTTCCGGCCCTTCTTGTCCTTGATCATGTCACTGTTGTGCTGGTTTGCCCATGCTGTATAAATTAATTAAAAACTCCTCTCTACTCATGAAGCTGCCTTTATCTGGATTTTAGCTGGGACAAATTCTTGCCTCCTGTTTTTTTGTTTCTTTTACCTTACTCTGAGCCTGTCACCTAGTCATGGCTGTAGTGACATCATTATGTCCAACACTGATGTTTTCCGGGTTAATGATGCAATGGTTAGTAAAGGGAAATAAATGCAACTAAACTGTGATTTATTGAAGCCATTTGCAGTTGCATGGCACTCTATTTTCAGATGAAATTTGGTATATTTTTGTCAAATACCAGACAGTTGAGAAGTAGATAATCATATAATTACATGTTTTTTTGTACCATAACTCAAATATAAATATGTAAATGTTGTACCACTATTGTTTTGATATCTGTTTTTTTCTTGGCGGTATTCAGGTTAATGATGGTGGTGGAAAATGATGGAAAGACTATGAAGCTGAAAGAGGAGTTTGATGTTGATGGTGATGATGACATAAAACAATCGCTGCTTTGTCCATATACCACAAATGGACCAACAGATCAAAAAACAGCAATCTACTTGGCCAAATTCAAAACCAAATAGTTTCAAACACAAGACCAGCAAATACACATTCAATGTGGTATAATAAGTAAATTGCTACATTTTCTTTTCAATATCTTACTCAGTATTTTTGTCTTCACTGTGCCAGATTTTGTGCACTGAAAAGCTGACAGAACTCCCCACGAACCTCACGCCAGTCATAAAAACATTATGTCATTGATTGCCCAAAGTAAGGCAGTGAATCAGTTTCCAGGAAGCACTCCTCCACATAAAGTTTGAACAAAGGTAGTCACCATCAATAAACACAGTTATAAGTCAATAATAGCACCACAGCCCAACTAAAGGATCTGTTTCAAACACACAGTGGCACAGAACACTCATCCCTACTGAGGTCAGACAGAGGTAGTGTTGTGCTGAGACCTCTCTTATTTGGCATCTCCTTTATTTTCACAATGACAGTTTTCTGAAGTAAAAGCCAATATCAAAGGGCTTTGGTTGGATAAGTTTGTATATGTGTGCACGCTAGGAGCAGTCATTGAGTCCCCAAATGACCTAGCCATCCTACAAGAAGATCTGTCTCAAATAAATAACTGGTACCAAAATCATGGACTGAAACTAAATGCCAAAAATGCATTATTGTATTGTTTGGGAAGTCATCTACCCCAAGGAGTTACCACACTGATGATACACCCCTAACAGCTGACCCGATTGTTTGGGATTTGGGAAGTTATGTGGCCAGTAACTGAACTTCCAACCACCATTTGTATATTGTTGCAAGAAAGCCCTTCTATATTGCAGAGCTCATAAACAAAGGGATTGTGTCTAGATCTAGGGATATCATTGTCCCCCTTTATTCAGCCCTCTTTAGACCAGTCTTTGAATATAATGCCCCCTTTGTCATGTATTTGCCCAGACACAGGAACAATTGCAATGCCCACAGAGATGTCTTACAGGATCATAGGATCATAGGAAGTTACTAGGCTATTGGCCCTGAGGCCCTTACAAGCATAGTCAGGAATTTAGTCCATGTTCTGACAAGTCAGCACCAGATGCCCCTGTCTAGCTGGGACACAGGTGGAATACCAGGGGTGTATTTTTTGTTCCAAACAAAAAGAATACCAACGACTCAGGGTAAAAACAAGGTGGATAAAACAGATGCGTAAAATAAAATAAAATGCACCAAGTTAGCACACAAACATACGTTTATTCAAACCAAAAATAGAAAAAAATAAAAATGGTTAGCGCTTTCACAACTACACTAGTTGCTTCATCAGACACACCAGTTTAACATAACAAAGCTTATATAGAAGATGTAATAAAGTCAGCTGACAATCCAATAGTCACATGTTCCAATGCTTATAAATGTGTAACATTAAATATATGTAAATGTAAATATGCATAAAAACATAAATAAATATGCATTAATATACTAATAAATGATTAAAACATTACTATAAATATATATATAAAAGACTTAGTTAAAATATTTAAAGAAATACGATAATATAATAATTCTAGTGCTTCAATGGTCTGGCTTTTAAAAAAGGTTTTAAGGAACTATTTCCATTCAAGCCAGGATATTTCTCAGCATTCAACTTAAGAATCCATTTTTGTTCTATGCTTTCTGTAGTATTTTCTAAGTCACCTCCCCGTATATTTGAGAGGACATGTTGAATAACAAAAAACTTAAAAGTATGAGATGAATCAATTTTTCTAACATGATATGCCAGTGCACTTGTCTCTTTACAATTATTTATATTTCTAACATGCTCAAGGATCCTGTCTTTCAGGACCCTTTTAGTTTTTCCTACATAATATGCAAAACATTTTTGACAGAAACAAAAATACACAACATTAGCAGTCCTACAATCAGCATAGCTATAACTGGTTATAGTAAATATACATAGAGGATGAATAAATGTCTTGCTGCTATGAATATATTTACATGCAGTACAATGTCTGCGCGGAAAAGTACCAACACGTGTAGAAAAATCAAATCTATTAGGTTCTGTTCTATGACATAAATGTTGTTTTAAAGACTTGTTATTCCTGAAAAAAAATAATGGAGTATCACTGATTATATTAGTCAACTCCGGTACTTCTTGAAGCAAATGCCAATTTCTCTTTATAATCTTCGTATTTTCATTAACATTGCTAGAGTATTGAAGAACTACTCGAAAATGATTAGTGTCTGAAGTATGAGTATTTCTGTCTTCTTTATCTGTCATAGTAGTAAAATAAGGTCTGCATCTGTTATTTCTTAATTTCCATGCTTCAGTGATAGTCTTGTGTATCTCTCCTGTCGCATAACCCCTATCTAAAAACTCTAACTTCAAATTTGCAAGGGCTGCTTTAGCATCATCATCCTTATTATGTATGTGCAGAACTCTAAATACCTGTCCTTTCAGTGTATTTCTAGGAATATGCCTAGGATGCATACCTGTTTTGTGTAATAATGCATTCTTCCTAGTAGGTTTTTGGTAAATGCTACTAATAATTTCATTACAATCAGATTTTCTGACTTTAACATCAAGAAAGTCAATTTCTAAATCTGAACTATTAAAAGTAAATCTTACAAACTCAGTAGTACTATGCAAATAATCTATGAAATTCTTAAGTTCATTGTTATTTCCATTCCATAACATAAAAACATCATCAACAAAACGGACGTACCACAACACTTGTGCAAAAAGGGGTTACTGTCAGTAAATGCTCCCAGCACACTAATGCCAAGTTGGTGTAGCTATTTGCACATGCAGTGCCCATAGTTACACCAACCTTTTGCAAATAAACTTCATTTTCAAATACACAGACATTATTTTCTAAAATAATCTCCAAAAGACTACATATTAATTGAATTTTCTTATTGTCACAACATCTATTCCAGGTGGGATCCCTCATGGCTATGAGGGCCATAGAACTGGTTCCACAATCAGAGATGGGACAAGGCTTTTACTCAAGGCTCTTTCTAGTTCGCAGAAAACAAAATTCATGGAGACCCATCCTGGATCTGTCAGTCTTAAATACTTTCCTGGAGATACCAAAGTTCAAGATGCTTACTCTACAGCAGCTCCTACCAAGGTTGAGCAAAATGCAGTGGTGCAGCGGTTAATGCTGTCGCCTCACAGCAAGAGGTTCCCTGGTTTGATTCTCAGCCGGGGTGCCTTCTGTGTGGAGTTTTCATGTTCTCCCTGCATTTGCGTGGGTTTCCTCCGGGTACTCCGGTTTCCTCCCACATTCTAAAGACATGCGTCTGGAGCATTTCTCCCTGGGCCTCCGCTGAAAACAGGATCTGTGGAACCTAGTCGGACTTTTCCCAGTCAACAAATGTTAAATAAAAATAAATAAAAATATTCGCTGTTAAAAATTCTCTAACTTTGTCTATTCCCCATAAATTAGATATACAAGTAAACAACAATTCTATGTCCATGTGCATGTTAGAGATATAAATAATTGTAAAGAGACAAGCGCACTGGCAAATAATGTTAGAAAAACTGATTCATCTCATACTTTTAAGTTTTTTTATTCAACATGTCCACTCAAATATATGGGGAGGTGACTTAGAAAATACTACAGGAAGCATAGAACAAAAGATGATTCTTAAGTTGAATGCTGAGAAAGATCCTGGCTTGAATGGAAATAGTTCCTTAAAACCATTTTTTAAAAGCCAGACCATTGAAGAACTAGAATTATTATATTATTATATTTCTTTAAATATTTTAACTAAGTCTTTTATATATATTTATAGCAATGTTTTAACCATTTATTAGTATATTAATGCATATTTATTTATGTTTTTATGCATATTTACATTTACATATATTTAATGTTACACATTTATAAGCATTGGAACGTATGACTATTGGATTGTCAGCTGACTTTATTGCATCTTCTATATAAGCTTTCTTATGTTAAACTGTTGTGTCTGATGAAGCAACTAGTTTAGCTGTGAAAGCGCTAACCATTTTTATTTTTGGTTTGAATAAACGTATGTTTGTGTGCTAACTTGGTGCATTTTATTTTATTTTATGCATCTGTTTTTTGCACCTTGTTTTTACCCTGAGTCATTCGTATTATTTTTGTTTGGATTCTTCATTTGTTCGGCATAAGGAGCACATGACGAACAATGGATATATCTACTCCTGAGGATGCAGAAATTCTGCCACATGTTCATTTTTTACAACTTTTGGATGTATCTGTGAATCTTTTATTGAATGCAGATTTTAACAGTGCTGCCAATCAAGAGAATTTTAATAACCAACAAATGCCTGAATTTTACAAGAACTATAGGGAGTTGGAAAATCTGCTATATAAATACAAAAGACTTCAGTGGCAGCGCTTACATCTTCAAGCATCTTTGGACAGTAAAATTATTCCACGTGGTCTCAGGATTTTAAATATACCTACATATGGGGACACATATCCTGAGTTGCTACGCAGGTGGCAAGAATTAAACTTAAAGTTTAGTTCTAGGTACATGGAGCTATTGATAAGATTTTTTCTTTCCCATTGAAAATGAGCTGAAGAGCCAGATTATCTTACTAGAAAGAACGATTTCTGAAAGCCACATGAATGATGTTGTGTTTAACAGAATGGAACAACATCAAGAAAATATTGTTTCATATGAGAAAATACTTCAAACAGTTAAATTGAATAAATTGAATTGAGGTAAACTTGATTGTATGAAAAATCAGGTTTTCTCTTGGCCTGGAGAACACAGGAGGGCGTCACCACAAGAAAATGCTAATTTACAGAGTAATCAGTCCGTTGCTACTTCTGTTCCTCAAGGAAGAAAGTTTATGCTACCTGAAACTGCTATTGAATCAAATGCAGCAAGCTCTCAACATAATCAGCCTGCTGGCAGTCTTTCTATGTCAGTAAGCAGAACAATATCAAATGAAGTTGTTGCAGAGTATATTAAAACAACAGCAAGCAGTAGTGTTATTACTTTATCTGACTATGAACAGCATAGCTCTGCAAACAACAGTGCAGCTTCACAGTTGCACTGTTTAAGTGAAAATCAGACTGCAGCTATTGTTAGCAACAACATACAAACTACAAGTGCTTCCACGAGTTCTGGAAATGTTAGCAGTCCACAGAATGCTGTTTTACATCAACGAGAGGAAGTAAATAATGTTTTTTTGGACAGGAATATGAAAGGGAATTTTTCTTTGAAAAATCCCCTACCTTACAAAATACAGTCGAGGAGTATGTCACAGTCAAGGAAACAGGTAAGAAATCAACACCAGGATGAGAACATGCAGTTAATGAACCGGAAAGAACATGAATACAGATTTGGGAACAAATATTTCCTCCATTGTTTTAAGTAAAGAACAAATTGCCCTTTTAAATAAGGGATTAACATTTATTCCTGCTAAGAAAGCAGATTCGGCAGAAATGCTGAAGAATTTAAGACTGTTGGGCAGAAGCCTTACTTTAAAAACTATGTTTCCAGTTCAAACGAGTGACATTGTTACCATTTATAAAAGACCTAGTACTTTTGTTCCTGTATTCCCACCAGGGGTACAAACTTTCATAGATGTTTGTGAGACTGGCTTTAGAGAATTGGATATACAAACAACTAACAACAGGTTTTGCAATTTGTCTAATGATGAATATAGAGCTTTACAGTAACTAAAGAATATGTGTTCTGTAGAGTTTAAACAAGCTGAGAAGAGTGGGGGCATTGTATTACTGGACAGAGACCTTTATATTTCTCAAATGAGAAATTTGTTATTGAATACACAAGTATATCAATGTATTAACAGAACGATGGTTAATGGGATTATAGACAGGGTGTCTTTTTTTAATTTTTGATCTTTTAATTACTAATTTGATTGATGAATCATTATTTAAATATTTTACTACTAAGAACCCTGTTATACCAAAAATACATGGTCTACCGAAAATGCATAAAAATGCTGTTATTCCACCCATGAGACCTATCGTATCCAGAACTGGCTGGTGCACTGAGCCATTGTCCATTTTTGTATAAGGAACTTTACATGTTTTTTTAGATGAATGCTACACTATTCTTCGAGACACTAAGATGGTTTTAGAATGTCTACATAATAGAATAATGACTCTGGGACAGGGAGATAACTTCATTTTTGTTACCATGGACATAGAAATGTTGATTACTTGTATACCTAATTTATGGGGAACAGACAAAGTTAGAACATTTTTAACAGTGAATAGATGTTGTGACAATAAGAAAATTCAATTAATATGTAGTCTTTCAGAGATTATTTTAGAAAATAATGTCTGTATATTTGAAAATTAATTTTATTTGCAAAAGGTTGATGTAGCTATGGGCACTGCATGTGCAAATAGCTACACCAACTTGGCATTGGTGTGCTGGGAGCAACTTTCTATATTTACTGACAGTAACCCCTTTTTGCACAAGTGTTGTGGTACGTCCATTTTGTTGATGATGTTTTTATGTTATGGAACGGAAATGACAATGAACTTAAGAATTTCATAGATTATTTGCATAGTACTACTGAGTTTGTAAGATTTACTTTTAATAGCTCAGATTTAGAAATTGACTTTCTTGATGTTAAAGTCAGAAAATCTGATTGTAATAAAATTATTAGTAGCATTTACCAGAAACCTACTAGGAAGAATGCATTATTACACAAAACAGGTATGCATCCTAGGCATATTCCTAGAAATACACTGAAAGGACAGGTATTTAGAGTTCTGCACCTACATAATAAGGATGATGATGCTAAAGCAGCCCTTGCAAATTTGAAGTTAGAGTTTTTAGATAGGGGTTATGCAACAGGAGAGATACACAAAACTATCACTGAAGCATGGAAATTAAGAAATAGCAGATGCAGACCTTATTTTACAAGTGTGACAGACAGAGAAGACAGAAATACTCATACTTCAGACACTAATCATTTTCAAGTAGTTTTTCAATACTCTAGCAATGTTAATGAAAATATGAAGATTATAAAGAGAAATTGGCATTTACTTCAAGAAGTACCGGAGTTGACTAATATAATCAGTGATACTCTGCGATTTTCTTTCAGGAATAACAAGTCTTTAAAACAACATTTATGTTATAGAACAGAACTTAATAGATTTGATTTTTCTATACGTGTTGGTACTTTTCCGCGCAGACATTGTACTGCATGTAAATATATTCATAGCAACAAGACATTTATTCATCCTCTATGTAAATTTACTATAACCAGTTATAGCTATGCTGATTGTACCACTGCTAATGTTGTGTATTTTTGTTTCTGTCAAAAATGTTTTGCATATTATGTAGGAAAAACTAAAAGGGTCCTGAAAGACAGGATCCTTGAGCATGTTAGAAATATAAATAATTGTAAAGAGACAAGTGCACTGGCAAATCATGTTAGAAAAACTGATTCGTCTCATACTTTTAAGTTTTTTGTTATTCAACATGTCCTCTCAAATATACGGGGAGGTGACTTAGAAAATACTACAGAAAGCATAGAACAAAAATGGATTCTTAGGTTGAATGTTGAGAAATAGCCTGGCTTGAATGGAAATAGTTCCTTAAAATCTTTTTTAAAAGCCAGACCATTGAAGCACTAGAATTATTATATTATTATATTTCTTTAAATATTTTAACTAAGTCTTTTATATATATTTATAGTAATGTTTTAACCATTTATTAGTATATTAATGCATATTTATTTATGTTTTTATTCATATTTACATTACATATATTTAATGTTACACATTTATAAGCACTGGAACATATGACTATTGGATTGTCAGCTGACTTTATTGCATCTTCTATATAAGCTTTGTTATATTAAACTGCTGTGTTTGATGAAGCAACTATTTTTGGTTTGAATAAACGTATGTTTGTGTGCTAACTTGGTGCATTTTATTTTATTTTGTGTATTTTTTGTTCCCCATCTAGTTATCCAGGTTGTGCTTGTACGTAATGAGGTACTCTGCTTGATGTAGAACAGGAGAATATTCCACAGAAGGGGGAATTCTCTGGGACACAAATCTCTCCCGCCAACAAATCTTATAGATGTAACAGACCAGGATGAGGTTTTGCAAGCGGGTTACTCGAGTGGGGCTTGACTTGTGGATCTGGAGTAGTCCCATCAAGGTGGGGTCTGAGATTGCTTTGTATGCCAGACAGAGCTCACCTCTAAGGACTCTATAGGTGACTGAGTAGAGGGACAGAGCCTTTAGCAAAGAAAAAAAATAACCATGAGGCACAATAGGTGTTTAGAAAATAGTCTGGCCAGGAATCATTTTAAACAGTCTAGTCAGGTCTTCTGATAGGAAGTAACTGTAGTAATTCACAACATCTAGGATGTGATTTATTAGATCACACATGTGATTCTGATGGCAATTGGAATATGGCTAACGTAGAGTGCCTGATGGCAGGAGAAATATAGCCAGAATAGACACTCTAATGGATCTAATGGCAGGTGGAATATCACCAACGTAGACACTCCAATGAGACATTATGTTATTGATTCATTATACAGGTGCAGTAGGGATAGCCCAACATTTTTGTGATAAGTGTTTAACAGAGAAGACAATCTTACATTAATTCAGTGACATTTGTAAATAATGGTATTATTCTAAAAAAATGTGCAATATTAGGAGGGATGGAATAAGATTTTGAACCAAAATTAGAGGGTCCCTACAAATTCTGGACTGTTGGTAGATATGCTTAGCATACCTCACAAAGTAGTGTAAAAATAGAGGTATTGTTAAAATTGTTGATCACACTTTCTGAAATTAATAAGCATATTTACTCAAATCATGCACTAAATACTGCCAGCAAAGCCATTTCTATTTCTGCCTTCTTGAAAAGTTTAAGTGTACCTTTATTACACCCCAGCAGCAAAATGCTCACTTTGAGGAAGTACAGATTGGACTGTGGTCCACACCCATTGTTAGGCTAGATGGGATCCCAAAAAAGCTGTAAAGAATTCTTTAATTTGACACTTCTTATGCTAATTAATTTTCTTTTACATCATGTTTACAACAGGTGACATTATACAAGACTTTAAAATCTCAGTAATTACAATTTTTTCCAAATGTGAGGAAGATAACTACCCATTTTTATTTAGTTAACAAATTTAAATAAGGGTGTAATATCAGTAGCAAACCCTGATCCAACTCCAGAGGTTGCTATACTTCTAGATTTATTGATTTATTAATGGGGTAGGTCCACCAGACATGCATCTCTTTCCAGGTCCAGCCCATGAGAACTGACTGGTTATTTGGTTTTCTAAGAGCCACACAGTAGGAGAATTTAGATAGGATAGAATCAACATCTGTTCTCTGGGCTAGAATATGCAGCTTGTTAACAGGTCAGAGTCTTAATCTTCCCTGGTAACTGCCAGTCAGATTTTGTAATTTCATTTGACTTCATCTCCAGGAGATTACTTATGACGTGTCCTGCTCAAGTTTGGAATACTTGCAACCACAGCTCATGTGTCTCAGGTTTTATGCAACTCCCTGTAAACAATTGCTCTTTCTAATAACTATTCTCTTTTCGTCCTTTTGAAAATAAGAAAAAAATCAGTTATAAAACAAACAAATAGCTATTTACACAGGTTCACAGCTGATTAATACATCAATGCTATAGAGCAACAACAATTAATATTTTTCAAGCAAGTCTTTAAGTTTAAGCCAGGATTTATATGAATGCGTAATGTAAGAAGTTCTTATCTTTATAGTATGCAGTTTACTACTACAAAGAATTTTTGCCATACTAATACATTCAGCACTAGTGGGGTAACTTTACTTTTCCACTTTTTAGTAATTACTTTTCTGGCTATTGCAAGAATAGACCAAAGAAGAGGCATTTGGGGTTTTGCAATTATCTCAGGAATTGACGCATTAAATAAAACAAAAGATTTAGAAATATTACATTTATCTGACCACAGATCTTGAATAAAGTTATTAATTTATTTCCAAAAAAGGGAGAAGACTTCACATTCATACACCATATGCATCCAATCAGTTATTATTTCAGAATGACATCTCCAGCATTTAATTCTATTTGAGTCATACATAATAGTAATTTTGTCAGGAGTGATAAAAGCTCTGTTAAAAATTTCAAGTGAAAATTTTCCAGTAAAATAAAGATGTGTACTTTTATTGGTAGATTTTAATATTAATTTCTTGTATTCTTGAGAGAAGTCTTCCAATAGGGATTGTCTAAATATGTGAAATTTAACTTAAGAAGTTTGTAAATTTGTGACGGGTATGATTTATTTTTCATTGCTTTATTGTTGATATTTATTAAGAATTCCAATATTTTGGGATAAGATTTCTTATCTAGGTTAAATATCTTATTTACCTCTGTGTTCACAAAGTCTCTAAATATTTGTAAAATTAACCAAGAATTCTGATTGTATTTGGACCTTAAATTTTTAAGACAGAAGTGGCAAACTTCATGACACCCATGCAGATGGACAATAGAGGTACGACTGCTGAATCCTATACAAATGCACATTATAAGCACTTACACAAGTGCATGGATCGTGCTATCCCTAACCGAACCAAGATGCTATCCTCCAAAAAAAGGAAGCCAATCTGGTGGTCTTCTGCCATAAACAAACTCTACAACAGAAGAAAGAAACTGTTGCAAAAAAAAGTAAAATCCCACGATTGGAGGAACTCCCTGGTCAGCCTCAGTAAGAAGCTGAGATCCCTCATAAAATCCTCCAAAGCTAGTTATGAAAACAAAATTGCCAATGATTCTAAAGACAACTACAAAGCATTCTATAGCTATGTCAAAACTCTCAATGGCAACACTCAGATCTGCTCTGAGTTACAGCACAATGACACTAAATATACAGAACCAACTGATATTGCCAACATCCTGGCAGATAGGTTCAGTGCTAACATTACCCCCCTCTCACCCCCTAAAGGGCCCATCTTTATACCGGAAGAATGCAAAGTTCCTGTAATCACGGCTGCACAGGTAAAAACTTCACTCTCCAGAGCCAAGAACACAGCATCTATGGGACCTGACAATATCCCAGGCTGCCTTCTACATGAACTACAGAATGAACTGGCACCCCACCTAAGTACCATGTTCAATCATAGCCTCACCTCAGGCTTTGTGCCCATTGAATGGCGCACCGTGACAGTTATCCCACTCCACAAAGGGGGACCACAACAGACCCCGGGAACTACTGCCCCATTAGCCTGACGAGCCTCGTCTGCAAGGCCATGGAAAGTATCATCATGGAACTCATAAACAAAGACATTGGAGATGTCCAAACCCTGGACCCCACACAGTTTGGGTTTGTAAAAGGCAGATCATGTCTCCTAAACCTGATAGACTTCTTTGAAGTAGTCACCAAAACCATAGATGAGGGTAAGATGGTTCACACAGCCTATCTAGATCTCGCCAAGGTGTTCAACACCATCGCCCACTCTGGAATTATAGATAAACTCACTAAACTAGGTATAAATCCCTATGTCACAAGATGGGTTGCTAACTGGCTTACTGAAAGAACCCACACTGTGAAAGTAGCAGACTCCAAATCAGACTTCAGACCAGTGACAAGTGAAGTACCACAGGGTTCAGTCCTGGGTCCTCTCCTGTTTAGCATCTACTTCTCTGAAGTACAGGCTGACACAGAAGGTCTTTGGCTAACTAAATTCACAGATGACTGCAAACTAGGAGCCATGATTGAAACTCCTAACGATGTGGACATCCTACAAAAGGGTCTCACTGAGACAGATGCCTGGTGTCAAAGACACGGTCTCAAGCTCAATGCCAAAAAGTGCATTGTCATCCCCTTTGGTAAAAATTCTGTACCCATGAACTACCACATAGGCGGTAGTCTACTTAACACTGAAAGTGTGATAAGAGACCTTGGGACACAGGTGGACAGTAGTCTCTCCTTTGATAATTACTGCCAAAGTGGTCAGGAAATCCTTCTACGTGGCACACCTCATCACAAAAGGTTTCTCATCCAGAAAAAAAGAGGTCATTGTTCCCCTCCACTCATCACTCATTAGACCCATTATAGAGTACAATGCCCCTTTTGGTATGTACCTCAGAAGACATCTACAACAACTGGAAAGGCCGCAAAAATACCTCACAAAGAGGATTACTGGCCTCAAACAGATGCCTTACACACACCATCTCAAAAAACTCCAGCTTTACTCCGTTGCATATTGCCTACTCAGAGGCGATCTCTGCCTAACATACAAAGCTATGTCAAACCCATTGCTGTTGGACATGCTCCACTTAAAGAAATCCCAATCCCTCCCAGCTACACGCTCTAGGGACCTAAACCTTGTCACTGCAATAAACAGAACATGCTGGAGGGATAGATTCCTGTCCCAGAGACTTCCCATACTCTGGAACAGACTGCCTATCTATGTCAAACAAAGCTCCTCATTAGCACTCTTCAAGGAAAATCTTGATGATTGGATAGGTAATAGAAAATTCACCCCGGGGATCACTTCTGTGGTTCTGCTTGACAGGGGCACAGGAAAATCATTTTCTTGGGTGGCGAAAGCCAGGGTACATTTTTGACTAGGCTTGTATAGGCCCTAGGGCCAATAGCCTAGTACCTACCTATGAACCTATGAACTTGTGTGTGTGTGTGTGTGTGTGTGTGTGTGTGTGTGTGTGTGTGTGTGTGTGTGTGTGTGTGTGTGTGTATGGGTCTACTGCTGTACATCGAAAATACACTTCTTCAAAATAGAGCAGTAGACCCTACACTTCAGCGAAAGTCCACTTCAATCAAAGTGCACTTTCGCTGAAGTCTAATTCCCCTGGCTACCCAAAAAAAACCACTAAAACATGTTTTTGTAGGGAAGCAAGCCCCCCTGTATCCCCACACCCCCCTACATAAATATGCCAACTTCAAGATCGCACTACAGTGGGGAAAAGGGAATATTCCCATTCCGTGCTGTAGTGTGACTGCTGAAGCCAGTGTTCGAAGTTTCACTACTTCGAACAAGTGGACTCGGTGAAGTGGGGTTCAAAGTAGTGAAATTTTGAACATATGCACGGATCCAAGATATATATATATATATATATATATATATATATATATATATATATATATATATATATATATATATATATATATATATATATATATATATATATCAGTACCATTTTAGAAATGATGCCAATAAATTAAATTACTTCATTTCAATACTAGCATTTTGTTGAAGTTATGAGTTTCTCAGCAGTCATTTGTATATGCAATTGGAAACATAGAAAATATTAATTCTTTAAAACAATGGTTAGAATATCTGAACTTTTGGAAAGAGGAAATTATTTTATTTATATAGGGTATTTGAGAAGAGGGTGTAATACGATTTACACAAAAATATTTTAATAACCAGATAAATCTACTATTTACTATTTGTTTATGAATGGTTCTGATATATTTATTATTTACTAATAATACTTTTTGATGCATTTGTTTCCATTTTGAATCATAAGATGAATGTAACATCATCATCATCACCAGCCCCATTTTTCCCATTTTTCTACATGGGGTTGGGGTATCTTGTTAACTGTCTTCATCTCTCTCGATTCAATGCCACATTCCTACCTTCATCAGGAGTGCCTTCTTCAACACTTATGCCTGAGTTTTGCAGATCTTCTTTCATACAATCCATCCACCTCTTTGCTGGATGTCCTCATTTCCTGTTTCTTTCTTCCTGTCTGTCCCAAATCTTCCTCACCAGATTGTCTTTTGCTTTTCTGCATGTGTCAGAACCACCGTAATCTGTTCTCTTTGATCTTTTCTGCAATAGGAGCTACTTTGGTTTCTGCTCTTATATCCACATTTCTTTGTCTGTCCCACAGTGTGCATCCTACCACCCTTCTCAGGTATTTCCTTTCCATCACCACTAGCTTCCTCATCTGTTCTGCCTTTACTGTCCACATTCATGTACCATAGAGTAGTACTGGTTGCACCACTGTCTTTTGCAGCTTATTTTTAAGCTCCTTTGGCATTCGTGTGTCACAGATTATACCTGAAACTCTGTGCTAGTTGGCTGTAGCTCCTCTGTTTCTAGCTTTACCTCTTCATTCAGACTTCCTTTCTCCTCCTGTTTCACTATCTTCCCTTCTATCTCAGTTCTCAGCTTCTTCTGATTTCCCCAGTTTGCTGACATTACCACTGTCTTATCTGAGCTTAGTTTCATCCATGTGCCTTCAGTTTTATATTGCACTGCCCTATTCTTTGCTTTTTCAGTCTGCCTGTAATGCCACATCATCTGCATATGGCAACTTTGTTATTCTCTCCCATCCAACCTGCTTGTAATGTAATCCATCACCAGTGTGAACAGCAGTAGCATCAGACCTGAACCCTGGTGCACACCTACTCCCAGTGTGAAACCCTCTTTGAGGCCGAACACTGTTCATACTTGAATCATAGGGTCCTTGTACATAGTCTGCACTAAGTCTACCAATGTTTCTGGGATTTTAAACCACCACAGTACTGCCCAAATCAGCTTTCTTGGGACCTTGTCATATACTTTCTTCATGCTTGGAAATGCCCAGTTGAACTCTTTCCACATTTCTAGCTTCTTCTCAACTATCTGTCTCACTGCAAACATCAGGTCACTTGTGTTGCATCCTGACCTGAATCCAAACTGCTCATTTCCCTTCTTACTTTCTACTATGCATATCCATTTATCAGTCACTCTCTCCAGATCTTTCATGCAGTGTGATAGGAGTTTGATACCTCTGTACTGCCCACAGTTGTGACTGTCCCCTTTTTTTTTGTACACTGGCACAGATATGTTTATTCTCCAGTGATATGGGATATGCCTTTCTCTCAGCACTGCATTGAGTACCCTCAGGAGCCATTTCTCCCCTATGTCACCTAGCATCTTTATCACATCTGCTGTGACCTCATCTGAGTCTGTTGCTTTCCCTCACTTCATTTTCCTTAGTGCTGTTCTTACTTCTTCTAGGGTGGCATCCTCTTCTTCTCTCACTGTAGGCTGTTTCTGGGGAAGTACAGCTTCTGTGGGGTTTTGTTCATTCAGAAGCTGCTAGAAATACTCCTTCCATCTGTCTTTAATGTCCTATGGTTTGGTGAGCAGGTTGTTGCTGGCATCCCTTATGAGGGGTGCCTAACAATCTTCTTCATCTTTCTGCCTTTGCCTTGCAGCTTTATATAGTTTCTTTGTGCCACCTACTGAGTCACTTTCTAGAAACTGGAAGGGTGCCTCCAATGCTCTATTCTTTCTATTGCAACTCCTTTCTTAGCTTCTTTGTTAGCCAAACAGTATTCCTTCCTAGTCTGGTGGGTCTTTTCCATCTCCCACTTTTTCCTTCACTCCTTCTATCTTTTGATGGCTTCCTGGACTTGTGTGTTCTACCATCAGCTTTCCTTATGTACCCTATTTCCATATCTAGTTCTGCCACATATCTGTTCTGTATTCCTCATACATGCTGTTTTGAGGCGCTGACATTCTTCTTCAACTCCATCAATTTTCTCCTTTCCTTGGGGTGCTAGAGCCATGAGCAATTCCTTGAACTGTTATACTTTCTCTGCAGTCAAGTTCAAGGTCTGCAGCCTGGTCTCTGTTGACCCAGAGCCTTCTCTGACTACTGCTTGCAGCTGATTGAGGCAACCAGTAGTTTATGCTGTGGGCAGACTGTTTCACTGGGATGACTTTGAAATAATTGATTCTACCCCATTGTCCTTTCCTTACTAGGAGGAAGTTTATCTGAGTTGCATGTTGGCCACTCTTGTATGTGATCTTGTGACTATCTCTCTTTCTGAGCTATGTGTTTGCTATTATCAATTCATTTGCCAGACAGAAATCTAGAATGACTTCTTCTTCTTTATTCCTGTTTCCCCACTCATGTCGATCCTGGCAGTCCTCATATCCTGCTCTGTCTGTCCCAATATGTGCATTCAAGAACAATTCATGTTGTCCTATTTTATCTAGTAGGTTCTGCAACTGCTGCTTGAATGCACTGTTTTCCTCACTATCACAACCCTGCTGTGGGCTATAGGCTGAAGTTATTAATACTGCGCTATCATCACACTGGAGTCTGATTGTCATGACCTTGTCATTAATTCTGATAATATCCCTTACTGCCTTCTGAAGCCTCTGTCTCACCACAATTCCCACACCATTTCTATCCTGTCCTCCTCCTCAGTAGTAGACTCTGGATCCCAAGCCAAGTGGTTCTGCTGCACTGCCCTTCCATCTTGTCTGTTAGATACATAGGCTGTCCGCCCTCCTCCTTATCATCATGTTATCCACTTCCAAGCTGCATCCTTTCAGTGAACCTACATTAGATTGATTGGTTATATGTCCAGCTTTTGCTCAGCAGAGCTATCCCAGTTAACTCAGGCTGGGCAACTAGACACTGGCTGGCCAGTAGCCTATTAACCCAGGATTGCTGGGCTTTCTAGAAGTACACCCTGGTCAATAGGGGCACATACACCTCTCCCTCCATTAACATGCATCCCTGGCATACGTCAGAGTAGGCCAGGTCCTCAACCCACTTATCACCAGTAACTACCCATGTCCATTTTGGTGACATTAGAGACATATTTTACACCATCAAATGGCTAGCCCTGCCACAGTGCACAGTTTAAAATTTGTGTTCTCCTATCTTGATGATTCCACACCACAGTAGATGCCCAAAGCAGTTGGTCTGTACAACTCTTCCCCTATATGGCACCATGTAGAGTCTGTGCTGTTTCCTCCAGCACCATTCATTGGTGAGTTTTGAGATGGAAACACTCCACATTTTTCTGAGGTGAGAGGAACCCCACAGAGGCACAGGGAGAGCATGCAAACTTCAAACAGGCATTAGTCAAAGGTCAGGATTGAACCTTGTACCTTGTGCATGGGAGGCGAAGACTCACCCTCTTTACTGGATTATTCAGTCCATTGATATTAATATATATGCATTTAAAACCAGACATTTATAAAAGAGAGAAAGAGAAAAAAAAACACAAGTATTAATGAACTTGCATTTATGTACAGAACTTATTATGTTATATACTTTATACACAACAATATGACATATTCAGCTATGGACAAAACTTTTGAAACAAATAAAAAATTACCTATTGATATAAGCCTAAAGTATTATACCATGGAATAACATATTCCTAGTTTGCTGAAAAAGAGTAACACAATACACCTCAAACTCTCCACTAGACTAAGAAAGCTTAGCTCATGCTTCTAATTCATATTAATATGTCTCATTTTTTTAGTATGCATCATGTTAAAAAAGCCTGTCAGTGAGTTATTATGAATAAGAAAAGTTAAACAGGTGTTTGGAATCTTTATTATAAGTTGTACAAATTGAATATCTCTACAATCATCTTTCCTTCTACCTCACATTAGCTCCCCTGGTCTACTATAGGGAGGAAGTCAGTTGTTATTTTCATATTTATTAATTTATAGGATCTAGTGACTTGATATTTTTCTATATTATTTACTGAGTGAAAAGTCGTTTATAGGATCATAAGTTCATAGATTATTACAAGGTTAACAGATCTTGTGGCTCATTCCAGTACTGGTTAGCAGATCTTGTGGCCCATTCCAGTACTGGGATAACTGTCTTTGTGGACCATTCCAGGTCCAGCCAATTACCCTATGTGAGACTCAAACCCTGTAACCTATGCCTATAAGGTGAACACCTTAACCACTATGCCATCCTCTCACCATTGTAGACATATTTATATTTTTTAACTATACACATATTGATTTATTCTGATCTGTTTTTATTTCTTTTTATATATTATGTCTTGTACTATTGCTATATTCATGGGTTTTATACTTTAGCTATAATCTTACTGTAGAGTATTATATACTAGAACATTTACTGTATATTTACCCTTATATATTTTATACTCTTTAATCTAGTACTACTGTTAGAATCGGAGCTATATTTTCTATAAATGTTATGTTTAATAGTATCTGAACAAACATCTGAAAAATCTTCCCTTTTAATATTCAACTTTTCCATAATAAATTGTTGTGAGATATTAAGTATTGTTATCATTAAAAAGAAACAATAACATGGAAACACATTCCTAAATTTTTTATCAGAAGTGTCATTCTATAGGCTAGTATATAAACTATCCTTTTCATATATAAGCATTCAGAACTATTTAATAACTGCCAGTGGTTTAGAATGCAATTCACTGTCTTATTTATTATCTAACTTGTATTCATTGACATCTTAGCATATGATTTGAAATATTATGAACATTTACGTTTAGACAGGAAGAAATAATCTGGACATTGCTTAGAATTTTAAAATTCCTGCAGCATTACAAAAGTGCTCATGATTCTAATTAAGCTGCATAAAGCTAGTCCTCATCACAAGGGCTTGCAAATGACGCGTGGCTAAGAATAAGATATCAAGTTGTTAGCAGCATAAAACTGGGCTCTGCCTCATTTCAGTTTTTCTGACAGGATTATTTAACTTTTTAACTAAAAACTATCTTTAAGAATATGTTTATTCAATAAGAAACAAGCCTCTATCAAAATTAGGTAGAAAAATCATCTTCAGATACTTTATTTTGTTTCTATCCTATCAGGAGTTTTTTTTTTCTCAATTATTTCAGCCATGAGTCACTCTAAAGATTCTCCTGAGGAAAATATGATGAAGAAAGAACTGAAGTCACTTATTGCTAGTATCCAAAACCTTTTGGCCAAACTGGATATGCTGGATAATAAAACTGATATTATAAAACAGGATAGTAGAAGCAGCTTGATCTACTAAATGAAATTATTAAGAAGCATTCAGAGCAAATTTCATCTATGGAAGAATCAGAAACTAACACTGGTGAAAGATTTACTGAAAAAGAAAACCAAGTGGAATTCCTTTTAAAGAAATGCTTTTCTAATGGGGAATGTAGAAGATCTGGAAAGAGCTCAAGGAGAAATAATATAAGAATATATGGAGATCCTAAGAAGATTGTAATAATGTGATACATTTCCTGAATAAATGGTTACCAAAAACTTTAAACCTGCCTGAATCCCTTTCATTTGGAATTGAGAGAGCTTGTAGTCTTCTAAACAAGCCAGAAGGAATAGATTGGTCTTCAGCAAGCTTAAAAAGACAAACAGTTAAAAGTGACTGGACAATTAAACGGAAAAGTAGTAAAAAGCTTAACGAGAAGAAATACATTTTTTACCCTGTTTTTTTTTCTTTTTTCTCATAGGTTCATAGGTTCATAGGTTTATACTAGGCTATCTGCCCTAAGGCATTTATAAGCCTAGCCCAAAGTTTTGTGGCTTACGCCACCCCTTATATGAAAAAATACTGTGCCCATTAGTTTGTTGTGCCTCTGTCCAGCAGTGACACAGAGATGATTCCCGGGGTAAACCTACAATCTCCCATCCACAGGTCAAGATTTCTCTTGAACAGAGCCAGCGAGGTGCTCTGCCTCACATGGACTGGGATTTTATTCCACAGCATAGGGAGTCTCTGAGTGATAAATCTATCCCTCCAGCATGTCCTAATTATATCCGTGCTAAGGTTTAAGTCGCTTGCTCTAGTGGTTTTGGTGGATTTGGATTTTTTGAGGTGGAGCATGTCCATTAATTCCGGGTTGGACATGGCCTTGTATGTCAGGCACATGTCACCTCTGAGCAGACGGTATGCGACTGAATAGAGCTGGAGTTTCTTCAATCTGGCAGCATATGACAGATTTTGGAGTCCCTTTATCCTTTTGGTGAGGAACTTTTGGGGTCTCTCCAATTGCTGCAGATGTCGGGTGAGATACATCCCGAATGGGGCATTGTACTCGATCATTGGTCTGATAAGTGAAGAGTACAGGGGAACAATGACCTCACTAGATCTGGATGTGAATCCCTTCATGATCAGGTGGGCAATGTAGAAGGTCTTTCTAACCACTTTAGCAACGTGAGTGTCAAAAGAAAGGCCACTGTCAACCTGGGTCCCCAGGTCCCTGATAACCTCTTCTGTGCTTAGTGGATTGCCACCTATATGGTAGCTTGGGGTTACCTTGTTTTTCCTGAAGGGTATGACTATACATTTTTTGGCGTTCAACTTCAGGCCATGGCTCTGGCACCAGCTATCTGTTTCCGTGAGTCCCTTCTGAAGGATATCCGTGTCCAATGCACTTTCCACTATGGCCCAGTTTGCAGTCGTCTGCAAACTTTGTCAGCCAAAGTCCTCCCATGTTGGCCTGTACTTCTGAGAAGTAGATGCCGAACAATAGGCGGCCAAGGACCGAGCCCTGTGGGACACCACTTGTGACCGGCTTGGAGTCTGACATAGCGCCAGCAACTCTAACCCTGTGGGTTCTGTCCTTAAGCCAGTTTGCAACCCATCTTGTGACATATGGGTTTACATTTAAGCTGGTAAGTTTTTCTACAATACCCGAGTGGGGTATTGTGTCGAATGCCTTTGCAAGGTCAAGGTAGGCTGTATGGACTGCCTTTCCCTCATCAATGGCCTTGGTGACTGTTTCGAAGAAGTTGACCAAGTTCAAAAGGCATGATCTGCCCTTGACGAAGCCAAACTGGGTCGGGTCCAATGTCTGCAAGTCCTCTATATCTTTGTTTATGAGCTCCATTATGCTCCTCTCCATAGCTTTGCAGACTAGACTTGTTACGCTTATGGGGCGGTAATTACCAGGGTCCGTAGAGGCACCACCTTTGTGGAGTGGGACCACAGTTGCCGTACACCACTCCTTGGGCATGTATCCTGTGGTAAGGCTGAGATTAAACAGCTGCCTTACGTGCGGGTTTAATTCCTCATTTAGCTCGTGTAGCACACAGCCGGGGACACCATCCGGTCCCATTGATGCTGTGTTTTTAGCTTTAGAGAGAGCAGCTTTCACCTGCATATTTGAGATGTCTGGGAGGCTACACTCCGCTGGGATAGTTATCTCTCCTTTAGCGGGGAAAGGGGGTGAAGTTTGCACTGAACCTGTCTGCCAGTATGTTGGCAATGTCTGTGGGTTCAGTGATTTTTGTATCATTTTGGACTAATTCTGAGCATATCTGGGAGTTTCCACCCAGGTTCCTAACATAGCTGAAAAGGCCTTATGATTGTCCTTTGAATCCATGGCAATTTTTCTCTCAAAATTGGCCTTAGATGATTTTATGAGTGCTCGTATTTTTTACTAATAATGATCAGGGTGACTTCCCTTTTAGGTATTTTGTTTGATCGTGTAATAGCTTTCTCCTCTAATGGTGAAGTTTGTTAATGGCTGGGGTCCACCAGACTGGACGCTTGCCCTTTGTGGAAAGAGTCTTGGTTTTATTTGGGATTGCCTGATCCATGCAGTCCTGGAGGTGTTCATAGAAGGCATTTGTAAGGGCTTCCGCAGCTTGGGTTGTGGTTTCCACTGGCTCAGGGGCCTTGAAGGATACCACACCAGTCTTGAGTAGTGTGAAGTTTGCTTTAGAGAAGTTCTTCACTGTGGTCTTTTTGTTTGGGGCGGGGGATGTGGATTTCCAGTGAGATTAGTTTATGATCAGATCTCACCAATGAGGGATATACTTCCGGTGTGGAGCATTTTGTCCCCATGTTTGTGATAATGAGATCTAGTATATTTTCTCCTCTCGTGGGAACAGTGACTAGCTGTTCCATGGCATTTGAATTTATGAACTCCAGGAACCGTTGGGCTAGAAAGTTAGGGCTTGAGTAATGTTCCCAGTCTATATTCGGGTAGTTGAAGTCACCCAATATGATGGTGTTTGGAGATACATTTATACCCTCCGGTGTCTTCAGGAAGGCTGTGTGGGGTTCCTGAGTTTGAGAGAGTGGCCTGTAGCATACTACAATTTGTAGAGCCGTTTTGCCTATGGTTAGCTGCACCTGGATGGTTTCCGAAGCTTCGTGCGTTGCCACCAACCTGGAGGTGTGGGTATCCTTTATGAATATGGATACACCCCCTCCTTTTGTGGTGTGGTCCGGGTTTTGGGGCCGGAACGCATGATATGAGGTGAAACCTAATAGTGCCGGGGTGCTCTCAGGAGCCTTGAACCAGGTTTCAGTTACAGCACAGACATCGATGTTCTCCATACTGAGAAGGGCCTCGAGTGCGTGCATTTTGAGATTTAGACTTCTGGCATTGAGCAGCATTACCCTCATTTTCTTCCCATTTTTGTTTTCTAGGGTGGTAGGTTTAGAATTTGAGCCTTGCCTAAAAAAGGCACTATGGGGCTGGCAAGAGCCTTAGCCAATATCCGGAATCCCAGGGGTGACAGGTGCAAGCCATCCCTTGCGAAGCAGCATGGCTTGTCAAGCATGTCATCCCAGGCAGACAGACACTGGATCCCCTTTGAATGACACCAGACATTAAGCCAATTGTTAAAGTTGATCATCTTGTCTCTATATTGTGGCATCATTCTTGGTGAAGGAAGGATACTGCTCAGGGTCAGGATCATACCTGCCTGGGCTACATAATCAGAGAGCTCCTCTATGTCTCTTTTCATGTAGTCCAGGGAGGTGCATCTCAGGTTGTTCACACCAGCATGGACAATGACTGTGTCATATATGTACTTGCCGTGGAGTGATCCGAGTGCTTGTGTTATGTGGCGGATTCTAGCGCCCGATAGGCAGCTTACTGTGACCCTCTCCTTGTTCAGCCTGGTGAGTGGGACGTCAGTGTGTCTGACTATGGAGTCACCTATGACAAGTATGTTTGGTGCTGTATTTGGCCTTAAGGGCTGTGACTGCTTTGCACACTGATTTTGTGGTTTATGTGTTGCTTGTGGGGTGTCTTGAGGTAGCAGTTGTTTGGGTGTCTGCTTTGGAGGCCTCTGCTGTTTAGGTAAATTTTACTCAGAGCCTCCGAGTATGTCTTTGTGTGTTTATGTGTTTGATTCAGTGGTGTGGTAGCATTATGTGAGGCTGGTTTTGTGGTGTGTGTAGTTGCCTTCTCCTCCTGTCTGGTCTTGCCAGTCCTGAGTTGAGAGAGCTCAGCCTCCAGTTTGGCTAAATAGCTGCATCTCTCAAGTATTTGTGTTATGTGGGAGGAGGAGAGGGTTGTCTGTGTACATGAGGCAGTTATAACATTGCCTCATGATTCCCAGATTCACCAGCTGGACCGGAGAGGAGATTGACAACTGACCTTTGGACATGCTAGAATAATATTGGGAATTCCTTAATAATTGAAAACAAGGGCCAGTGGGGAGTGAGGGTGTAGTGCTTTTAATTTTTAGTGCTGACTTATATAATTGCTTTAGTGAGCAAGTGCCAGGTAACTTGAGTGCAATGTGTTACAAGTAACTAAATGCAAAAACGACAAACAGTAACTTTCTTTCAAGTGAAACAAGGAAATAAGTACAGTAAGCAATGCAGATATCACTAGTAATCTACAGAAGCACTGAGAAGCCTCGTATTAGGTGGAATTAGCGCCCAGGAAATAACAAGCAAACAAACAACAAGCATATAAACAAAGCTAGATTCAGCAGGCCTGGATCTAGTCTATGCTACAGCAAACAAGGTGTACCAATTTCAGTAAGATACAGTTCAAATATTCAGGCACTATAAACCTTTAACCAGAAATTCCCAGCTCAGAAGGGCAGAGTCCAGCCACTTCTCCCACAAGAGTGCAGACCACGAACCTTCTTAATGTAAAATAACTGGCCTGAAGCCCAAGTGCTTAAACCAGAACTAATACACTTGGACACTGGGCTCTCAATCAGCAGTTCCCAACTTAGAAGGATGAAAGCTACCTGTCCTGCCACCACAGTGCTTGCCACAAACCTTCCTAATGTAAAACAACTGGACTGAAGCCCAAGTGCTTAATCCAAAAGACTTAGAATGATAGCTACACTTTAATCAAGTTACAACCAAGCAGTAATAAATACAATTGAATACTTTAGAGAATGTCTGGATTAGTGCTCAAGTTACACAAACAAACCTAGATCCAGCAGGCCCGAATCCAGTCTATGCCACAGCAAACAAGGCACACCAACTTCAGTAAGACGCGGTTCAGATATGCATGCACTGTAAGCCTTTAACCAGAAATTCCCAGCTCAGAAGGGCAGAGTCCAGCCTCTCCGCCCACAAGAGTGCAGACCACAAACCTTCTTAATGTAAAATAACTGGCCTGAAAGCCCAAGTGCTTAAACCAGAATTAGTACACTTTTAGAATAACAGACACTGAGCCCTCAATCAGCAGTTCCCAACTTAGAAGGATGTAAACTACCTGTTCTGCCACTACAGTGCAGACCACAAACCCTCTCAGTGCAAAACAACTGGTCCGAAGCCCAAGTGTTTAAACCAAAAGGCTTAGAATGAGTTACACCAAGCAGTAATAAATACAATTGAGTATTTTTAAGATGATGCAAAAGTAAAATGAAGTAGGTAGAACACAAGTACAGTAAAAGCAGATGAAAATTTTTTTTTTTTTTTTTTTATCTGAACAAGTGCTGAGATCAAAGAAACAGATTTGAGTGCTGAAACTAGAAAACTGGCTAGTTATAAGAAAAAAATAAGCTAGAAGGCTTCCCTCAAACACAGAAGGGCTTGGGGGCTCAGAAGCCTACAAATAGTCTATACCACTTAACAGGAAAGGCAGGAAATAAACTTAATGTTTTTTTGTCTGTTTCCCAGATGCTCTCTTTGTACACAGTAGGAGTGCCTGAAATCAGAATATGATCTCACTGCACTCAGTTGAGTGAGCAAATGAGATGGGCCCAGAGGCAGGCTGAGGGGCGGGCAGTTTCAAGGCCACTAAGATTAACACCAAAACAAAAACAGGGAGGGTGGGTGGTAATAACTGAAGAGCAGAGTTAAAACTGCCAGTTCAGTTAAATTTTCTACAACACAGTTTAAATCAAATTAAATGCTGTATTTTTTAAAAAAAAGTGCAGATAAAGGTACTTAAATGCTCTTATATGTCCAGTTGAATATAACCAAGTTCTTAGCCGGCTAAAGCTGAGGTTTAAAAGCAGAAAATATTTCACAATGTACCACTTAAATAGGCAAGGACAGGAAATCAAAGAATGTGGCTACCCCCACACCTGTAATTACTAGCAAATAACAAAATTCAGCAAACACTAGCTTCAGTTCAAGTTACTGAAGAGCAGAGTTAAAACTGCCAGTTCAGTTAAATTTTCTACAACACAGTTTAAATCAAATTAAATGCTGTATTTTTTAAAAAAAAGTGCAGATAAAGTTACTTAAATTCTCTTATACGTCCAGTTGAATATAACCAAGTTCTTAGCCGGCTAAAGCTGAGGTTTAAAAGCAGAAAATATTTCACAATGTACCACTTAAATAGGCAAGGACAGGAATCAAAGAATGTGGCTACCCCCACACCTGTAATTACTAGCAAATAACAAAATTCAGCAAACACTAGCTTCAGTTCAAGTTACTGAAGAGCAGAGTTTAAAATTGCCAGTTCAGTTAAATTTTCTACAACACAGTTTAAATCAAATTAAATGCTGTATTTTTTAAAAAAAAAGTGCAGATAAAGGTACTTAAATTCTCTTATACGTCCAGTTGAATATAACCAAGTTCTTAGCCGGCCAAAGCTGAGGTTTAAAAGCAGAAAATATTTCACAATGTATCACTTAAATAGGTAAGGACAGGAAATAAAAAAATGTGTCTACCCCCACACCTGTAATTACTAGCAAATAACAAAATTCAGCAAACACTAGCTTCAGTTCAAGTTACTGAAGAGCAGAGTTTAAAACTGCCAGTTCAGTTAAATTTTCTACAACACAGTTTAAATCAAATTAAATGCTGTATTTTTTTAAAAAAAAGTGCAGATAAAGGTATTTAAATTCTCTTATACGTCCAGTTGAATATAACCAAGTTCTTAGCCGGCCAAAGCTGAGATTTAAAAGCAGAAAATATTTCACAATGTACCACTTAAATAGGCAAGGACAGGAAATCAAAGAATGTGGCTACCCCCACACCTGTAATTACTAGCAAATAAAAAAATTCAGCAAACACTAGCTTCAGTTCAAGTTACTGAAGAGCAGAGTTAAAACTGCCAGTTCAGTTAAATTTTCTACAACACAGTTTAAATCAAATTAAATGCTGTATTTTTTAAAAAAAAAGTGCAGATAAAGGTACTTAAATTCTCTTATATGTCCAGTTGAATATAACCAAGTTCTTAGTCGGCCAAAGCTGAGGTTTAAAAGCAGAAAATATTTCACAATGTACCACTTAAATAGGCAAGGACAGGAAATCAAAGAATGTGGCTACCCCCACACCTGTAATTACTAGCAAATAACAAAATTCAGCAAACACTAGCTTCAGTTCAAGTTACTGAAGAGCAGAGTTTAAAACTGCCAGTTCAGTTAAATTTTCTACAACACAGTTTAAATCAAATTAAATGCTGTATTTTTTAAAAAAAAGTGCAGATAAAGGTACTTAAATTCTCTTATACGTCCAGTTGAATATAACCAAGTTCTTAGCCGGCCAAAGCTGAGGTTTAAAAGCAGAAAATATTTCACAATGTACCACTTAAATAGGCAAGGACAGGAAATCAAAGAATGTGGCTACCCCCACACCTGTAATTACTAGCAAATAACAAAATTCAGCAAGCACTAGCTTCTGTTCAAGTTACTGAAGAGCAGAGTTAAAACTGCCAGTTCAGTTAAATTTTCTACAACACAGTTTAAATCAAATTAAATGCTGTATTTTTTTTTTAAAAAGTGCAGATAAAGGTACTTAAATTCTCTTATACGTCCAGTTGAATATAACCAAGTTCTTAGCCGGCCAAAGCTGAGGTTTAAAAGCAGAAAATATTTCACAATGTACCACTTAAATAGGCAAGGACAGGAAATCAAAGAATGTGCCTATCCACACCTGTAATTACTAGCAAATAACAAAATTCAGCAAACACTAGCTTCAGTTCAAGTTACTGAAGAGCAGAGTTTAAAACTGCCAGTTCAGTTAAATTTTCTACAACACAGTTTAACTCAAATTAAATGCTGTATTTTTTTTAAAAAAAGTGCAGATAAAGGTACTTAAATTCTCTTATACGTCCAGTTGAATATAACCAGGTTCTTAGCCGGCCAAAGCTGAGGTTTAAAAGCAGAAAATATTTCACAATGTACCACTTAAATAGGCAAGGACAGGAAATCAAAGAATGTGGCTACCACCACACCTGTAATTACTAGCAAATAACAAAATTCAGCAAACACTAGCTTCAGTTCAAGTTACTGAAGAGCAGAGTTAAAACTGCCAGTTCACTTAAATTTTCTACAACACAGTTTAAATCAAATTAAATGCTGTATTTTAAAAAAAAAAAAGTGCAGATAAAGGTACTTAAATTCTCTTATACGTCCAGTTGAATATAACCAAGTTCTTAGCCGGCCAAAGCTGAGTTTTAAAAGCAGAAAATATTTCACAATGTACCACTTAAATAGGCAAGGACAGGAAATCAAAGAATGTGGCTACCCCCACACCTGTAATTACTATCAAATAACAAAATTCAGCAAACACTAGCTTCAGTTCAAGTTACTGAAGAGCAGAGTTTAAAACTGCCAGTTCAGTTAAATTTTCTACAACACAGTTTAAATCAAATTAAATGCTGTATTTTTTAAAAAAAAGTGCAGATAAAGGTACTTAAATTCTCTTATACGTCCAGTTGAATAAAACCAAGTTCTTAGCCGGCCAAAGCTGAGGTTTAAAAGCAGAAAATATTTCACAATGTACCACTTAAATAGGCAAGGACAGGAAATCAAAGAATGTGGCTACCCCCACACCTGTAATTACTAGCAAATAAAAAAATTCAGCAAACACTAGCTTCAGTTCAAGTTACTGAAGAGCAGAGTTAAAACTGCCAGTTCAGTTAAATTTTCTACAACATAGTTTAAATCAAATTAAATGCTGTATTTTTTTAAAAAAAAAAAGTTCAGATAAATGTACATAAATTCTCTTATATGTCCAGTTGAATATAACCAAGTTCTTAGCCGGCCAAAGCTGAGGTTTAAAAGCAGAAAATATTTCACAATGTACCACTTAAATAGGCAAGGACAGGAAATCAAAGAATGTGGCTACCCCCACATCTGTAATTACTAGCAAATAACAAAATTCAGCAAGCACTAGCTTCTGTTCAAGTTACTGAAGAGCAGAGTTAAAACTGCCAGTTCAGTTAAATTTTCTACAACACAGTTTAAATCAAATTAAATGCTGTATTTTTTTTTTAAAAAGTGCAGATAAAGGTACTTAAATTCTCTTATACGTCCAGTTGAATATAACCAAGTTCTTAGCCGGCCAAGCTGAGGTTTAAAAGCAGAAAATATTTCACAATGTACCACTTAAATAGGCAAGGACAGGAAATCAAAGAATGTGGCTACCCCCACACCTGTAATTACTAGCAAATAACAAAATTCAGCAAGCACTAGCTTCAGTTCAAGTTACTGAAGAGCAGAGTTTAAAACTGCCAGTTCAGTTAAATTTTCTACAACACAGTTTAAATCAAATTAAATGCTGTATTTTTTTTAAAAAAAGTGCAGATAAAGGTACTTAAATTCTCTTATACGTCCAGTTGAATATAACCAAGTTCAAAGCTGAGGTTTTTAAGCAGAAAATATTTTACACTGTACCACTTAAATAGGCAATGACAGGAAATCAAAGAATGTGGCTACCCCCCACACCTGTAATTACTAGCAAATAACAAAATTCAGCAAACACTAGCTTCAGTTCAAGTTACTGAAGAGCAGAGTTAAAACTGCCAGTTCACTTAAATTTTCTACAACACAGTTTAAATCAAATTAAATGCTGTATTTTTTAAAAAAAAAGTGCAGATAAAGGTACTTAAATTCTCTTATACGTCCAGTTGAATATAACCAAGTTCTTAGCCGGCCAAAGCTGAGTTTTAAAAGCAGAAAATATTTCACAATGTACCACTTAAATAGGCAAGGACAGGAAATCAAAGAATGTGGCTACCCCCACACCTGTAATTACTATCAAATAACAAAATTCAGCAAACACTAGCTTCAGTTCAAGTTACTGAAGAGCAGAGTTTAAAACTGCCAGTTCAGTTAAATTTTCTACAACACAGTTTAAATCAAATTAAATGCTGTATTTTTTTTAAAAAAAGTGCAGATAAAGGTACTTAAATTCTCTTATACGTCCAGTTGAATATAACCAAGTTCTTAGCCGGCCAAAGCTGAGGTTTAAAAGCAGAAAATATTTCACAATGTACCACTTAAATAGGCAAGGACAGGAAATCAAAGAATGTGGCTACCCCCACACCTGTAATTACTAGCAAATAACAAAATTCAGCAAACACTAGCTTCAGTTCAAGTTACTGAAGAGCAGAGTTAAAACTGCCAGTTCAGTTAAATTTTCTACAACACAGTTTAAATCAAATTAAATGCTGTATTTTTTTTTAAAAAGTGCAGATAAAGGTACTTAAATTCTCTTATACGTCCAGTTGAATATAACCAAGTTCTTAGCCGGCCAAAGCTGAGGTTTAAAAGCAGAAAATATTTCACAATGTACCACTTAAATAGGCAAGGACAGGAAATCAAAGAATGTGGCTACCCCCACACCTGTAATTACTAGCAAATAACAAAATTCAGCAAGCACTAGCTTCAGTTCAAGTTACTGAAGAGCAGAGTTTAAAACTGCCAGTTCAGTTAAATTTTCTACAACACAGTTTAAATCAAATTAAATGCTGTATTTTTTTTTAAAAAAGTGCAGATAAAGGTACTTAAATTCTCTTATACGTCCAGTTGAATATAACCAGGTTCTTAGCCGGCCAAAGCTGAGGTTTAAAAGCAGAAAATATTTCACAATGTACCACTTAAATAGGCAAGGACAGGAAATCAAAGAATGTGGCTACCCCCACACCTGTAATTCTAGCAAATAACAAAATTCAGCAAACACTAGCTTCAGTTCAAGTTACTGAAGAGCAGAGTTAAAACTGCCAGTTCAGTTAAATTTTCTACAACACAGTTTAAATCAAATTAAATGCTGTATTTTTTAAAAAAAAAGTGCAGATAAAGGTACTTAAATTCTCTTATACGTCCAGTTGAATATAACCAAGTTCTTAGCCGGCCAAAGCTGAGGTTTAAAAGCAGAAAATATTTCACAATGTACCACTTAAATAGGCAAGGACAGGAAATCAAAGAATGTGGCTACCCCCACACCTGTAATTACTAGCAAATAACAAAATTCAGCAAACACTAGCTTCAGTTCAAGTTACTGAAGAGCAGAGTGAAAACTGCCAGTTCAGTTAAATTTTCTACAACACAGTTTAAATCAAATTAAATGCTGTATATGCTTATGTTGTGTTATGATGGGTCTATATCACATAGTCGAAGATTTATAACTTTGAACACGAAATGTACGAACCATTCCATTCGAAGTTACAAAACTTCAACTATGAATAAAAAAAAGAAGGAAAAACAAACTGTTGTAAGCAGGGGGGCAAGCCCCCTTGCACCCCCCACATGGGTGGCTGCGACCCCCACACCCCCTGCTACTTAAATATACCAACTCTGAGATCACACCTCATTCAACAGGACAGAAACCTCCCCTTATGGAGATTTCCGTTGAAATGCTCAAACTTGTACAAGTTCGAACTTATGGTCTCGACCATATAAGGTTCCAACTTGTACAAATTCGACTATGTGATAGTAACCCTGTTATGATACCTAATGGTACTATAACAATTACAGAGGATCACCACATATGCAGACTAATACTTTCGTACTTTTGGAATACATGAAATAGCAACATAAAAAGCAATACAGTAATTAATTACTCATAAATGTAATTTATTAGAATGCTGCCAGGTTTTATTGTAAAATAATTAGATGTATATGAATTAGATTGTATGGTGGGTGTGTGTATGTGTTTTTGTTTTATACATGTTTTACATATTGATGCTAGTTGGGTTGGTGCTTTATCATGTCCTTGATTATTGAAAATGGATGTGCTGACAGGGGAGTTTTTAATGCATTTAGTAAAGATTTTTTTTGATGTCCTATATGTTCCTAGCATATACACAATTGATGCTTTTTATTTATTTTATTTTACATTAGTTGACCAGGAAAGTCTGACTGGACACAGGTCCATTTTCAGTGGAGGTCCGGGGAGAAAAGCTCCACTTAAAAAACAATCTAACAAATAACAATTTTATGAATTACAACACTTTCTCCTAAATGCATACAATATTATACAAGAACATATTTTACATTTCTTCACAGATATATGTATAGATACAATTATTGTATTCTTGAAGCATACCACTTGTATGTAGGTAAAATGTTTAACTGTCTTCAGAGATGAATAAGTAGATACGAACAGAATAGAACATTGTTAGTTAAGAATTAATATACAAAGGATAGGCAGTATTAGATGATCCTTGGTAGGATCATTGTATCACTGCAAATGTAGTGGATTAACCTGAGGAGTCACATGGGCATAGCCAGTTGTTAAAGTAGTGGATTTTGAGTAGTTTTTTAAATTGTGGAGCAGAACCTGTAGAAGTTATGTGTTTTGGAAGTGAGTTTCAGACGTTTGCTGTAGAGCAGGCAAAAAGAGATTTGACAGCCTCATTCCTATGTTTGATGACATTTATGTGATTTTGGTCTGTTGACCTTAAGGCACGGGTAGTGGTGTAGGGTTGTGTTAGGTCTTGTAAAATGGGGATTTTATTTGAGAGGTAATATAGTTTGTGGGCTTTGGAGAATTGAGTGGTAAGAAGTAATTGAGGCAGCTCAAGCCAGTTGAGCTGTTTGAGGGAAAGACAGTGGTGGGCTCTATTAGAGGCACCTGTGGCAAATTTGGCAATCTTGTTATAGACAGTGGTGGGCTCTATTAGAGGCACCTGTGGCAAATTTGGCAATCTTGTTGTAGCAAGATGACATTTTGCTTTGTTCGCTGTGGGGAAGATTAGTCAGGATTGGTGAAGCATACAATGGGGTGGATAATAGGTGGGTTCTGGCAATGGTGGCTTTGGTATAATTGGTCATGAATTGCTTATTCCTATACAAGAGACATAGCTTTTTGTGAACTTTTTTTGATTGTTTGGGCTATGTGTATATCAAAATTGAGTTTATCGATTACTACTCCTAGGAGTTTAGTGTGTGCTGTTGGGGTGATTGAGGTATTGTCCTTGGAATTAATGATGAAGTCATTGAGTGTCTGTGTTTTATCTCCTCTCCATTTTTAGACCATTATGTATATTAAAGTGTTTTATTTTTTGTTTTGTTTTTTTGCATGTTTGTGATGGGAGCAGATGTGCGGTTTTGTGTGGTTGGGGTCTGTTTGATGGCACTTGTTGAAACTCATTGGTGGTTTTCATTAGGTTTGCTGTGTTGTTTGAAAGAAAATTAGCTTCCTATGCATGTTGCAAGCTTTTAATAGATATGGACTGCTTCCAAATAGTAATTCCCACTCGAAAGCTGTTGTTTTCTTTATTTTTTTTCCTCTTGCACCTTGCTCTGACATTTGGGAACACCCCACAAGCCATATTTGAAGAGAGAAGACGTTCATTGAAGATATGCGAATATGTGGATTAAGGCAGGAAGTCTCCATTGAACTTTGAACTTAGAGTATGTTGAGACACAGATGAGAGAAACTGCAATGAAGAAGCTTTTAATTCATTATCCTTATACATGCCTCTCAATGTCTAAGAACAATTGATGGTTTGGTATTAGTTTTATGGGGGTTGTGGAGTTTGAAACTCTGATATCTGTTATTGTTTTCAAAATTTGATTGATCATTGATGATTTGCCACTAAGTTGCCAGTAAACTGCATTTTTATATAGACTGGATCAGAAATATGAGATAAAAATAAAAGTATTTAATAGTCAGAGGTAATTCTTGACGTGTGTGCAATGCATGTCAAGTTGTTTTTCTTTTCTTTGTTTTAACAGACTAACTGATTGTGTCAGCTTGCTTGTATGTGATGTTTTTCTCCTGGAATACAAGATTGCTGAGCAGCTTGGAAACATTTTGTCTGTTTTTATGTATTTGAGGTAAAAGCTGAATGTTGCCACACTGAGGTCTGTATTTGCTGGCATTTCAGGCCAGAATACATCTGTTCCTCTTGTTGAGCTGTATTTCTGATGCACAACCAGAGACAAGTTAAATAGTATTTTGAAATAGAATTATTTGCAAATTTGGATGTTAAACCAACTATGCAGTCTAGATTCCTGTTACTGTCTGTTGGGTAGAGAAGGTAAAGGGAGAGGTAGATACAGATACAGGTTCAGAGTTTGACTTCACACTAGGCACAGTTGTAATAGAGTCGTGAGTCCAGGGAGAGAAGACAGTTTTAACAATAGATACTCTTGCCTTGGAAGATATTGTGGTAAACTGGCTTATAGTGCTTTAAACAGGTTTAAGTATTCAGGTTATGATTAAAAGTTGGGTTGCTTTTTGGTTAGTATGAAAATGTAAACTTTGCACACAGCCATGGTTTTGAAGCTCTCCAAGGGGATGGTGATTACAGTTGTGGTATGTGCATCCACTGATGTGACAGTGGAACAAGATATGTCCATCCATTCATCCTCAACCCACTTTTTCCCAGTATTGCACATTGGGTCAGGGTGTCAGTTCACAAGTGACAATCATCTTGGGCCAAGCTTTACACTGCTGGGTGACTAGCCCTGCTGCAGTGGTTCATCTGTACCCTTCACTCACAACTACAGCCAATTTGGATTGTCCAATTCACCTACTGCATATCTTTGGAATGTGGGGGGAAACCCACAAGACCAGAGAGAGGACATGCAGACTCCATACAGAGAGCACCCCAGCCATGAATCAAACTGGAGAACTTCTTGCTGTGAGGCGACAACACTAACTGCTACACCACAGCAGTTCCCCAGTGGAGCCAGATATGTCTGCTTAGGTTATTTAATTTGGTCTGCTGATGAGTAGTTTAATGGCAGTTTTTAGAATGTGATTATGCTAACAGACTGGTTGAATACTGCTGACAGACCCAAGAATATTGTTCTTTCTATGTAAATACATATTGCAACTAATGATATTAATTAACATGCACAATAATCAAGAAGAGCCTAAAATGATTTAAATGGGCCTTCTAGAAGGCTGTCAAGTGATCTACAAGGAAGTAAGATGTTGAACTGTGATAATTTAATTGTTTTTCCAGTTAAATGTGACAGATTGTTTATTAATGAAAAAGTCATGATACAAATAGCAGACTAAGTAACTATATATTTAACTGGAGGAAGAAGAACATGCAGGAGATGTGCTATCACAACTAGTCATTCCATTTCCTAATGTGTCAAAACATATTTTAACTTTTCTTACTATTTGTATTTTTAGAGTATTTATAGTCTTCGCTATTTGAGTCTCTCTGGTTGTATAAGTTTAAGTTGTGGCTAAGAAAGATGCATTGATCAATTTATTTATACTGGTTTGCAAATAAGAATATATATGTTTTCATTTTTTGTCTTGTTTATATATTATACTGTTATATATGAAAATGAAATTTTGGTGAACGGTTCCTACTTTAGTTATAGTCTTTAATTAGAGGCAGATTTGATTTCAGCATTTTACCTCTTTGATTCATTGACATCTTAGCATATGATTCAAAATATTATGATTATTTACTTTTAGACAGGAAGAAGTAACCTGGACATTGCTTAGAATGTTAAAACTCCTGCAGCATTACAAAAGTGCTCATGACTCTAATTAAGCTCCACGAAGCTCGTCCTCATGACAACAACTTGCAAATGGGGGTGTGTGGCTAAAATACCAAACTGTTAGGAGCATAGAAACTGTGCTCTGCCTTATTTCAGTTTTTTCTGACAGGATTATTTAAACTTTTAACTAAAAACTATCTTTAAGAATGTGTTTATTCAACAAACAATAAGCCACTGTCAAAATTAAGAAGAAAGATTAATCTTCAGAGACTTATTTTTTTCTATCCTGTCAGAAGTTGTTTTGTCAGTTATTTGAGTCATGAGTCACTCTAAAGCTTCTACTCAGGAAAATATGATGAGGAAAGAACTGAAGCCACTTATTGCTAGTATCCAAGACCTTTCAGTCAAACTGGATAAGCTGGAGAGTAAAGTGGATATTATAGAACAGGACAGTAAGAAGCAGCGTGATCTATTAAATGAAATTATTAAGAAGGAAATTTCATCTATGAAAGAATCAGGACCTCATAATGATGGAAGACTGACAGAAAAAGAAAACTAAGTGGAATTCCTTTTAAAGCAAAATACGTTTCTAAGGGAGAATGTAGAAGATCTGGAAACAGGTCCAGGAGAAATAATTTAAGAATATATTGAGTTCCTGAGAAGGAAACTGTACTAATATAATACTTTTCCTGAATAAATGCTCACCAAAAACTTTATACCTGCCTGAATCACTTTCATTTGGAATTGAGAGAGCTCATAGATATCTCAAATATTTCTTCATTGATTAATCAATCTACACTGAGGTCTATAATTGCTAAGTTTCTTTCTAAGCAGGATAAAGACTTGGTTTTGAAAACAGCCTGGCCAAGCCCTCCAACAACTTTAAATGGGAAAAATATTAGCTTGGATAATGACTACACCTCTTCAGTGATTACTAAGAGGAAAGCTTGTGTTCCACTAATTAAAAACATGAAGAAATCAAACATCAAAGTTCAGCTCATCTTCCCTACAAAAATCAAGATTTATCTCCCAGAGGGTCAGAAAGCTTTTAATACACTTGATGAAGCCTTGGCATTTATTCAGAAAAATAGTCTTTTAAACAAGCCAGAAGGAACGGATTGGTCTTTAGCAAGCTTAAAAAGGCAAGCAGTGAAAAGTGAGTGGACACTTAAAGGGAAAATAGTAAAAAGTTTAAAGAGAAGTAATAAGTTGTTTTTATCTTGTTTTTTATTTTTTCCCATATGCTTATGTGGTGTTATGATACTTAATGGTACTATAACAATTACAGAGGATCACCAAATATGCAAGGTAATACTTTCATACCTTTTGAATACATAAAATAGCAATATAAAAAGCAATAATGTTAACAGCAACTCATTATTCATAATTGTAATTTATTGTAATACTGCCAGGTTTTATTGTAAAGTAATTAGATGTGTATGAATTAGATTGTATGGTGTGTGTGTGTGTTTGTTTTATATATGTTTTACATATTGATGCTAGTTGGGTTGGTGCTTTATCATGTCCTTGATTAATGAAAATGTATGTGCTGACAGGAGAATTTTTAATGTATTAGTAAAGATTGTTTTTTTTAATGTCCTATACATTCCTAGCATATACACACTTGATGCTTTGTCTTGTTTTGTCTCCTCTCCATTTTTAGATTATTATGTATATTGAAGTGCTGTGGGATTTTTTTTTTCTTTTTTTGCATGTTTGTGATGGGAGCGGATGTGTGGTTTTGTCTGGTTGGGGGTCTGTTTGATGGCTTGCAATATGTTGGTACTTGTTGAAACCATTGGTGGTGTTCATTGGGTTTGCTGTGTTGTTTGAAAGAAAATTAGCTTGCTTGTGCATGTTGCAAGCTTTTAATAGATATGGACAGTTTTCAAGCAGTAATTTCCACTCAAATGTTGTTGTTTTCTTTATTTTCCCCTCGTACCTTACTCTGACAATCGGGAACAACTCATGAGACATATTTGAAGAGGGAAGAGGTCCATTGAAGATATACAACTACTTGGATTGAGGCAGGAAGTCTTCGTTGAATTTTGAACTTATTGAATTTTGAGGCTGAAATGAGAGGAACTGCAAGCTTTTAATTCATTATCCATATACACACCCTCAATCTCTAAGAACAATTGATGTTTTGGTATGAGTTTTATGGGGGGTGTGGAGTTTGAAACTCTGATCTCTGTTATTGTTTTCTAAATTTGATCTTTGATGATTTGCCATTAAGCTGCCAGGAAACTGCATTTTTATGTAGAATGGATCAGAAATATGATGTAAAAGTCTAAATATTTAATAGTCAGAGGTAATTCTGGACATGTGTGTGTAATGCATATCAAGTTTTTTTTTTTTTTTTTTTTTGTTTTAATAGGCTAACTGATTGTGTCAGCGTGTTTATGTGTGGCATTTTTCTCCTGGAATACAAGATTACTGTGTAGCTGCAGATCTGCAAGATGATAGAATGCCAGAGCTTAATAGTGTTCTACCACTAAAGCCTATTCTTAGAGGGCATAGACCCTGGAAGTTGAATTGATTGGTCCTTCTGGAGGTGTGTGCTGTATTGCAATTTTATTGGTTGAGTGTGGTTTTTAAATAGGTTGTGTTTTATTATGTTTTGTACTTGGATTTGAAAAAGAGTTGGATTACTCAAAAGTGCTTATCCTGGTTATTAAAGGTTTTACTCATACTCTGCCTTGGTGGATCCTTTGGGTTTCATTGTTGCTGCATTTGTTGTCTACCAAATTGGTCCTTTAGCTCTGCTACTTCTGGTTTTGCTTGTTTGTATTCTGGTTATGCAGGTAACAGTACCCATGGCTGATGTTTTAACTGCTACTCCATCTGCTGAAATTGAACTTGGCTATCAACCAGAAGTCACCCATGGACAGTTGTTTAGAGAAGAAGGCCAGTGGTTTGCTGGTAGAAGGTATTAATCCGTTTATTTTGCTAAATCTTGCAAGTAAAGATTTCCCAGAACCAGCTTCAACTGCTGATGACGAAGAGTTAAAAGGCTTGTTTCTTTCAGTTAGAGAGATACTTGTTTAAGCTAAAGTGGCTGCAGTGGCAGTGCTAACACTTAGAGGCCTGCCTGCATCACAGTATAGTGCTTCGTGGCCTCAGGGTGCTATGTTTGTCTAGGTATGGAATACATTTCCAAAATTACCAGCACAGTGGCAAGAAATTAACCTGTAGACAAGTTTTAGATATATGCAGTTGCTAATTAGCTATTTCAAACCTGAAGTAAGTTTGTTGATACAAATGTGGAAGCTCTACAGGTGAGAATAACATTGAGGTTTGCAGAGGGAATTTGTGAAAATATTTATTTATTTATTTTATTTTACATTTGTTGACCGGGCTGGTCCAACTGGATTTATGTCCATTTTCAGCAGAGGCCTGGGGAGAAAAGCTCCACATGCAAGCATTTGTAATATCAGGTAAAACATTAGACATGGTTATAATATATATGTCAAAATCATTAGATATTAAAAGGCAGAAGTTGAGAAAAATAGTGAGTGTATTTTGTTAGGAGTTTCTAGAGCTAGAGAAAGTAAAAAAGAAAAAAATGTAAAGAAATTTTTCTAGTACCTAGATACCTGAGGAAAGGTAGTTATTTACAGCAGAGAAGTTGAGAGTACCTAGATACCAAGGTAATCTAGTCAGGGTTGCTACAGGGGCAGAGCCAGTGGGTTTTGATGTGTGTTTTGAGTTGGGATTTGAAGCAGGGAAGAGAGGAGATTGCTGTGAGATTGTAAGGAAGAGTATTCCATGTTTTTCCTACTGTGTTGGAGAACAAGGATTTGCCAGCTGAGTTATTGGGTTTACTAGTTGATGTAAGTAGTTTGTCGGAGGAGAGAAGGCTTTTAAGATTGCAGTATGGAGTGATAAGTGATGCGAGAATGGGTGTGTGTTTATGGGTTTGTAAAGGATTTTGTGGGATAAGGAGATCTGTTGAAATAGAATTTGTTTTTGTAGCTCTAGCCATCATAGTTGCCTTAAGTTTTGGCAGTGGTGAGTTCTAAAAGTAGAATTAGTGGCAAATCTGGCAATATTGTTGTAGGCAGCAGACAGTTTGCTGAGGTTAGCTTTGGACACTGAAGTGTAGATGGGAGAGGCGTACAGGAGAGTGGAGATAAGATGGGTCTGGGCAATGGAAATTCTGGCATGGGGAGTAAGGAATGGCTTAATTCTATAGAGGGAGCCTAGTTTTCTGTTTACTAATTTTATAGTATTGTTGATGTGTGTGTCAAAGGTCAGATTGTTGTCTATTTCAACTCCGAGAAGTCTGGTAGATGGATCGGGTGATATGTTTGTGCCATTAGTTGATGTGACACAGAAATTCAGTGGAGAGGATTTTCGGGTTGGTGAAAAGAGTAATAATTTGGTTTTTTTGGGGTTCAAAATTAAGCATCGTTTGAGGAACCAAAATTCTACGGTTTCAGTCTGACCGGCACTGGTAATACTGGAAAACCCGAGCTAATTCAGTACTACTGTTTTGGTCTTGCCCCCAAATTCTCTCTGGATGCCTGTGAGAGAAAACCAAATTATTACTCTTTCACCAACCCGAAAATCCTCTCCACTGAATTTCTATGTCACATCAAAAATGAATGAACTGCTCTGCTCTCTGAATGCCTGTGAGAGAAGGCTTAAACAGATCAAATTGAAGAAACTGAGGAGAGATTATAGTGATTTCGTGAAGGGGAATATAGAATATATTTGTTTGGCCCAAGGAAAGAGTAAACACAAGTGTATATCGTCCCAACTCTGCCAGTTCCAATAAGGCTTCAGCAGATCACCTTCGCAATAGTGATGCTATCTACAGGACAGTGCAGGGAGGAGTGATGGCTGCTGCCATGGTTGACAGGGGTTTATCTAATCAATGAGAGTGTGACAGCACTGGCTCAGTAGTGGATTGTACTGTGACAGGCACTGTTACAACTGGTGCTTTGGTGGGCAGTTTGCCTCCTACATGGACCCTTCAAAAGCCTTTATCCTCCAGAGAGAATTTGGGGGCAAGACCAAAACAGTAGTACTGAATTAGCTCAGGTTTTCCAGTATTACCAGTGCTGGTCAGACTGAAAGCCTTTCAGTCGAGGGAGAGGATAGACAGCCAGAGCAGGAAGAGGAGGAAGACTGAAGTTTGAAGGATACACTAGTGGTGAATATCTCTGGCATTGAGTTAAGCAGAGAACAGTTGACTGTTAAATAAAGGCTTGACATTAATACCTACACAACCCCCGAGGTTCAGTGAGGTTGTGAAGGATTTACGGCTGTTTGGGAGAAGTATTATGCTGAAGTGTATGTTTGGAACTGGAGGGGAAGATGTAAATAATGCAACAGGGCTTAGGAAGCTGAGTGTATTTGTTCCTCCCTTGCACCCTATTGTGAATGGCTTCATTAGGACTTGTGAAGGTGAGATAGCAAAAGTTGTTTATGAGCAGAAGAGGAGGGACTTTTATAATCTGACCAAGGATGAATATAAAGCTCTTGAAGAACATAAGAGTAGGGCCAACATCACCATTCGACCGACAGATAAAGGGGGTGCGGTTGTGATTATGGTGAGTACTAAGTACGAGGAAAAAATGAGATCTATGCTCAGTGATCCAGGTACCTACACGGAAGTAAGAATGTGTGAGGTTAAAAAGATCATTATAAATGTGAATGATAGAGTTGAGGAGCTGTTTAGGTCATGGGCGATTTTGGAGGAGACATACAATTTTGTGAAGATAAGGGATCCTGTTATACCAGTGATTAAAGGGTTTGCCGAAGGTGCATAAAAATAGAATGGACCCACCACTGAGGCCGATAGTCTCTGGCAGGGGCTGGGTGACTGAGTGTATGTCAGTATGGGTTGAGAAGCATCTGAAACCTGCACTGGAATTTGCACCAGCAGTAAGCGGTATTAAAGGACACCCCCCCCCCCATTTTCTGACCTCTTTATATAACAGATGTCTGATCAACAGCCAACTGAGCATTCAATCTTGGTTACACTTGATATTAACAGTTTATTTACTGTTACACCCAATGACGTGGGGATTAAAGCAATTAGTGCTTTTTTGACTGGGAAGAATGTATGTGGTCCTGATGAGACTGTACAAATATGAAGTATCATTTGCAGAAATGGGGTGTGGTCATGGGGACGGCACGTGCCAACACTATGCCAACTTGGTGTTGGTGCAGTTGGAGGAGTGTCCTTGGTCCCCATAATACCTGGAGAAACTTCATTTATTTTTACAAAAGGTTTGTTGATGACCTCTTTTTTGTTTGAATGGGGTCAGAAGAACAGTTGTCAGATTTTGTGGCTTATTTACAGCAGAGCACTAGTTATTTGACCTTTTCTGTCAACCATTCTACCAACTCAACAGCATTCCTTGATGTGGACTTACTCATGGATGCATAAGAGTTCCTGCAGACCAGGACCTATAGAAAGGATTGCTGGAAGAACACCTACCTGGAGAGGGGGAACATGCACCCCCAACATGTCTTGAATAATGTCATAAAAGGGCAAATGATGTGTGCCTCCAGACTGTGTACAAAAGATGATGTGTATGACAGAGAGACTGAGTTTCTGCTGTCTTGCTTTGAGGAGAGAGGTTACTCACAGGAAGCCATAAGGATGGCAAGTAGGGAATGTCATGTGTGGAGGCAGACCTCTGCAAGACCTTGGTTTTGTAGAGATGGAGCTGGAAGTCCTACTTTTGAACTAGCTTCTCAGACCAGAGGGCATATGGGCTCTGTGATCAATAGAGGGCTTCTGATGTTGACCATTGGCTACAACAGTGATGTGAATAAAATAAAGAGGATTATACAGGAGAACTGGAAGATTCTACAGTCAGATGATGGCATTAAAGAGATTGTAGGTCCGGCCTCTGTCTATGGGTTCAGGAATGCACCTAATTTAAAGAAACTGCTCTGTAAAGACTCTGTGGGATGCACTTCTGGGCAATTTGGTTTGGGAGTGCAATGGATAGGAACATTTCCGTATGGACATTGCAAATGTTGTGCCTTTATAGACAGGTCTAATAAATTTCAACATCCAGTTACTGGACGTGTATATTAGTTGAAAGGTTTTGCCAATTGTACTACCAGGACCCTGGTTTATTCAGTGAAATGCCAGCATTGTGACTCTTTTGATGTTGGCAAAACCAACAGAATGTTGAAGGAGAGGGTTTTACAGTATTTCAGAGACATAAGGACTGGTGGGTGAGCAAAATGCGCTAGCACAGCATGTTAAGAAAAATTTGGGATATACTTTTAAATTAATGGTCCTGCATTTATGTTCTTTAACCAGAAGAGGGGGTAATATTTCCCTCAAAACAGAACAGTTTGAAGTTAACTGCAATGCATATCTGCAGGCTGATAGAATGCCAGGGCTTAATAGTGTTCTACCACTAAAGCCTGTTCTTAGATTTGAATTGATTGGTCCTTCTGGAGCTGTGTGCTGTATTGCAGTTTTATTGATTGAGTGTGGTTTTTAAATAGACTGTGTTTTATTATGTTTTGTACTTGGATTTGAAAAAGAGTTGGATTACTCGAAAGCGCTTATCCTGGTTATTAAAAGTTTTACTCATACTTTCCTGAGGTTTAAATATTCAGCTTATGATTAAATGTTGGGTTTCTTTTTGTTATTATGAAAATGTTTGTACACAGCCATGGTTTTGAAGCTCTCCAAGGGACTGGTAATTACAGTTGTGTGCGTACACTGATGTGACAATGAAGCTAGATATGGCCATCCATTCATCCTAATCCCTTTTATCCCCATTTTTGCACATCGGGTGAGGATGTCAGTTCAACAGTGACAATCACCTTGAGCCAAGGTTTACACTGCTGGGTGGGTAGCCCTATTGCAGTATTCATCCGTACCACTCACTCACAACTACAGCCAATTTAGAGTGTCCAGTCCACCTCCTGCATGTCTTTGGAATGTGGGAGGAAACCAAAACACCTGGAGGAGACCCAAGAGACCACAGTGAGGACATGCAGACTCCTTACAGAAGGCATGCCAGCCAATAATCTTACTGGAGAACTTCTTGCTGTGAGGCATCAACACTAACTGCTGCACTACCGCAGCACCCCAATGGAACCAGGTATGCCTGCTTAGGTTATTTAATTTGGTCTAATGATGAGTAGTTTAAAGGCAATTTTTGGACTGTGACTAGCAGACTAGTTGAATACTTATGTTGAGAGATCCAAAAATATTGTTCTCTATATATAAAATTCAGATTTTAAATAATGATATTAAATAATATGCACAATTGTCAAGAAGAGCCTAAAAATTATTTAAAATGTCCCTTCTAGAAGAGTGTCAAGTGATCTACAAGAAAGTAAGATGTTGAACTGTGAGTATTTAATTGTTTCTCCAGTTAAATATGACTCATTGTTTATTAATGTAAGTCATGATGCAAACACCAGACTAAGTAACTATATATTTAACTTGAGGAAGAGCACACAAGAGACGTGGTATCACAACCTGTCACTCTATTTTATGGTGTCAATTCATATTTTAACTTTTCTTACTATTTATATTTTTAGAGAATTATAGTCTTCGCTATTTGAGTCTTTCTGGTTATTTAAGTTTACTCTGTGGCTAAGAAAGATGTGTTGACCAATTTATTTATATTGTTTTGCAAACAAAATACATGTTTTTATTTTTTGTCTTGTTTACATATTATACTGTTATATACAAAAATTAAATGTTGGCGAACAGTTCCTCCTCTAGTTATAGTGTTTAATTAGTGGCAGATTTGATTTCAACATTTTACTTTTTTGATTAAAAATTGTACAAATATATCTTCAATTCATTGACATCTTAGCATATGATTCAAAATATTATGAGTATTTACTTTTAGACAGGCAGAAGTAACCTGGACATTGCTTTGCAATTCAGATGTCCTACAGGATTACAAAATGCTTGATTCTTATTAAACTGCATAAAGCTGGTACTCATGACAATGGCTTGGAAATGGGGGGAGGTGACTAAGATATCAAGCTGTTTGCAGAATTGAAAATGTGCTACACCTTATTTCAGTTTTTTTGACAGGATTATTTACATTTTTAACTAAAAACTATCTTTAGGAATATGCTAATTCAACAAGAAACAAGCTTCTGTCAATATTAAGAAGAAAAATTAATCTTCAGAGACTTGATTTTGTTTCTACCCTGTCAGAAGTTTTTTTTTTGTCAGTTATTCCAGTCATATGTCACTCTAAAGCTTCTCCTCAGGAAAATATGATGAAGAAAGAACTGAAGTCATTTATTGCTAGTATCCAAGACCTTTCAGTCAAACTGGATAAGCTGAAGAGTAAAATGGATACTATAAAGCAGGACAGTAAGCAGCGACCTGATCTACTAAATGAAATTATTAAGAAGCACTCAGGGCAGATTTCATCTGTGGAAGAATCAGAAAATGATATAGATGGAAGATTGACTGAAAAAGAAAACCAAGTGGAATTCCTTTTAAAACAAAATACTTTTCTAATGGAGAAATTAGAAGATCCGGAAACAGGTCCAGAAGTAATAATATAAGAATACATGGTGTTTCTGAGAAGGAAGATGGTAATAATATGATACATTTCCTGAATAAATGGTTACCAAAAACATTAAGCCTGCCTGAATCACTTTCATTTGGAATTGAGAGAACTCATAGATCTCTCTTGAATATTTCTTCACTGAATAATCAATCTACACTGAGGTCTATGATAGTTAAGCTTCTTTCTAAGTAGGCTAAAGACTTGATTTTGAAAACAGCCTGGTCAAACCCTCCAATAACTTCAAATGGGGAAAATATTAGATTCGATAATGACTGCACCTCTTTTGTGATTACTAAGAGGAAAGCTTTTGTTCCACTAATTAAAAACCTGAGGCAATCCAACATCAAAGTTCAGCTCATCTTCCCTACAAAAAGCACAATTTATCTCCCGAAGTGTCAGAAAGTTTTTAATACACTTGATGAAGCCTTGGACTTTTTTCAGAAAAATAGCCTTTTAGACAAGCCAGAAGGAATGGATTGGTATTTATCAAGCTTATAAAGACAAGCAGTTAAAAGTGACTAGACTATTAAAGGGAAAAATTGTAAAAAGCTTAAAGAGCTTAAAGATAAGTAATATTTTTTTTACTCTGTTTTTTTCTTTTTTCCCATATGCTTATGTTCTGCTATGATACGTAATGGTACTATTATGATTACAAAGGATCACCACATGTGTAAGGTAATACTTTCATACCTTTTTGAGTACATGAAATAGCAACATAAAAAGCAATAATAACAGTAATTCATTACTCATAATTTTAAGTTATTGGAATACTGCCAGCTTTTACTGTAATGTAATTAGATGGGTATGAATTAGATTGTGTGGTGTGGGTTTTTTTTTTTTGGTTTTATATATGTTTTACATATTGATGCTAGTTGGGCAGATGTTTTGTCATTTCCTTGATTTATGAAAATGGTTGTGTTGACAGGGCAATTTTTAATGTATTTAGTAATGATTGATTTTTTTATGTCCTGTGTCTTGATAGCATATACACACTTGATGCTTTGTCTGTGTTTTATCTCCTCTCAATTTTTAGATCATTGTGTATATAGAAGTGTTGTGTTTTTTTTTCTTTTATTTTCTTTTTTTGCATGTTTGTGATGTGTACGGATATGTGGTTTTGTCTGGTTGGGGGACTGTGTGATGGCCTGCAATATGACGGTACTTGTTGAAATTCATTGATGGTGTTCGTTGGGTTTGCTGTGCTGTTTGAAAGAAAATTAGGTCACCTGTGCATGTTGCAAGTTTTAATAGCTATGGACAGTTTTCAAATAGTAATTGCCACTTGAAAGCTGTTGTTTTCTTTATTTTTTTTTTCCTCTCGCACCTTACTCATGTTTGGGAACAAGCGAGCCATATTCGAAGAGAGAATAGGTTTATTGAAGATATGCGAATACGTGGCTTTAGGACGGAAGTCTCCATTTAACTTTGAACTTATAAAACATTGAGGCAGAGATGAGAGGTACTGCAATGAAGAAGCCTTTAATTCATTATCCATATACATGCCTCTCAGTCTCTAAGAACAAATGATGTTTTGGTATGAATTTTATAGGAGATGTGGGGTTTGAAACTCCGATGTCTGTTATTGTTTTCTAAATTAGATCTTTGATGATTTGCCACTAAGCTGCCAGTAAACTGCATTTGTATGTAGAATGGATCCAAAATATGATGAAAAGTCAAAATATTTAATAGTCACAGGTAATTCTGGACATGTGTGTGTAATGCATGTCAAGTTTTTTTTTTTTTTTTGTTTTAATAGACTAACTGATTGTGTCAGCTTGTCTGTGTGTGGCATTTTTCTCCTGGAATAGAAGACTGCTGTGCAGCTTGGAAGGTACTTCACTACATGGGAAATAATTTGTTTGGTTTTATGTATTTGAGGTTAAAGCTGAATGTTGCCACACTGAGGTCTGTATTGTTTGCATTTCAGGCCTGAATTGGTCTGTTCAACTTGTTAAACTGTATTTCTGATAGACAATCAGCCAGATACAAGTTAAATAGTATTTTGAAATTCATTATTTGCAAATTTGGATGTCAAACCAGCTATGCGCTCTAGATTCCTGTTACTGTCTCTTGGGGAGAGAAGGCAGAGGGAGAGGTAGGTATAGATGCAGGCTTAGAGTATGACTTCACACTATGCACAGCTGTAATAGAGTCCTGAGTCCAGTGAGAGGAGACAGTTTCAAGAGCAGATACTATTACCTTGGAAGATATTGTGGTAACTTGGCTTATAGCGCTGTAAATAGGTTTAAATATTCAGCTGATGATTAAAACTTGGGTTGCTTTTTGGTTACTATGACTATATTTGTACATAGCCATGGTTTTGAACCTCTCCAAGGGGCTGGTAATTACAGTTGTGCATCTACAGATGTGACAATGGAACTAGATATGTCCATCCATTCATCCTCAGTCCCTTTTTCCCATTTTTGCACATGGGTTCAGGGTATCTTGAGCTAAGGTTTACACCACTGGGTGGCTAGCCCTGCTGCAGTGGTTCATCCATACCATTCACTCACAGCTAAAGCCAATTTGGAGTGTCTAATCCAACTACTACATGTCTTTGGAATGTGGGAGGAAACCAAAGCACCCAGAGGAAACCCATGAGACCACAGTGAATAAATGCAAACTCCATACTGATAGCACCCCAGCTGAGAATCAAACCAAAGGACTTCTTGCTGTGAGACAACAGTAAACGCTGCACCATTGCAGCCCCCCCTCCACAAGTGGAACCAGATATGTCTGCTTAGGTTATTTAATTTGGTCCACTGATGAGTAGCTTAAAGGCAATTTTTTGGAATGTGACTAAGCTAACAGATTAGTTGAATGCTTATGCTGAGAGATCCAAGAATATTGTTTTCTATAGATAAATCCAGATTGCAACTAATTATATTAAATAGCATGCACACTAATCAAGAAGAGCCTAAAAACTAATTAAAATGGGCCTTCTAAAAGGGTGTCAAGTTTCCTACAAGGAAATAAGATGCTCTACTGTGATCTTTTAATTGTTTCTCCAGTTAAATGTGACACATTGTTTATTAATGAAAAAGTTATGATGTAAACAGCAGACTAAGTAACCTTATATTTAACTGGAGGAAGAATAACACACAAGGGATATGACATCACAACTATTTATTCTATTTCATGATGTGTCAATACTTTTCTTACTATTTATAGTTTTAGAGTATGATTGTCTTCTCTATTTGAGTCTTTCTGGTTATATACATTTAACTAGTGGCTAAGAAAGATGCATTGATCAATTTGTTTATATTGTTTTACATACAATATACATGCTTTCATTTTTTTGTCTTATATACATATTATACTGTTATATATGAAAATGAAATTTGGGTAAACAGTTCATACTGTAGTTATAGTGTTTAATTAGCGGCAGATTTGATTTCAACATTTTACTTCTTTGATTGAAAATTGTACAAATATATCTTCAAGTATAACTATCACTATTTGTAGTAGGAAAATAACTTCAGAATGAATCAATGAGCAATAAAAAAGGAAGGAGCTATAATAGGAATGATGCTTAATGGAAAATAAAAGACAATAGATCTTTTTACTGTTATTCAATACATAAATACGTGCATAGGGGTCTATGTTCTTTACTCAAAAGTATGGTTCATCAAACCTTACTTCCGCGAACTGACTTCCACGAAGGTGCATTTTGTTGAAAATGCACTTTTGTGGACAAATAAATCAAGCTAAACATAAATAAAAACAACACATTAAACACTAATATGCAGTGGGGCAAGCCCCTGTGCACCCCCATACCCCCTACTTTAATATTCTCACTCCAAGATCTCACTACAGTGGGGAAAAGGGAATATTCCCTTACCCCCACTGTAGTACGATCTCAACAAGAATTTCCTTAGTTGCACATCAACAATATACAATGATGTACAACTAAAGGTACATGCTAACGGTATGCTTTTTGTTTGTTTGTTTTCTTTACCGAAAGTGAATTTTCGACAACATGCACTTTCACTAAAGTAAGTTCAACAAAGTACGGATCAATGAACTGTATTGTCGACAAAACAACAAAGACCCGTGCATAGACTTGAAATATATTATTGCTTAAATAGTTTTTTTGGGTGTGGAGTAGGAATGGAAAATATATTACTGGCATTCAGATGATTCTTTAGTATGTGTAACATATATTTATATTGAAGTTCAAAACATTCAAATTTAAATATGTAATAAGAAATAACAGTTTTGTGAAATAATTCATAATTCTTTGTTTAATAATTAATTTAATCATTTTTCCTTTTTTCCTTTTCTTTTAATTAGTTATATTGGGAAATTTGTAATGAATTAGGCATTGGAGATCAGTTTGTTAGTAGGAGAAGAGAATGCTTATGTTCTAATACAGTTTATTAAGTAGATAATTATTTTTAAGGTAGTAGCAGTAAGAAGGATTGAGCAACTTTAAGATGATGGTCAAAGATTGTATGATTATTTCATCAAGCCAGGAATATTTCATTCCGTATTAGCTGGTGCAATTATTTTTATGATCAATCTGTTTCAATCTGTTTTTAGTTAGATTTATGAATTTGTGCATATCAAAATATGTTAACATCAGTTATAGTTATTCTTTTTCAAAACCATTAGTTATTGTTTTTAGAACTGTTATATCTTAACAATATCAATGTTTAAGTGTATTTTATTGAATGTAAATGATATTAATAATCCCATGAAGAAAAGTAGTTTAGTTAAATATCTTAAAATAAATAAAGTCAATATAGCATTTTTGTAGGAAACACACTTATTATAAAAAAGATTTAGATAAACTGATATGTAAAGAATATTCAATACTTGTAGAATCACATCATACTACTAAAAGAGGTACTAACATACTTTGGAAAAAATCTTTAAATATGCCAAGAGTAGTTGATTCTTACTCTGAAAAAATGGTATGATGAATCTTATAGTACTTGAGAACAATACGGAATGCTATACATTTGTAAATGTGTACTAGGATTTAGACATTATATCTTTCTATGCAAACATTTTATTGGCTGGTGATTTCAGTTGTATTCTATCAGAATGGGACACTACTAAAGATAAGAAAATTAAAATTATAGCTACTGCTAAACAATTAAATTATTTCACAAATATTATGAATTTAAGAGATATCCATAAATTGAAATCGACAAATTCTTTTAATTTTACTCATTTTTCATTTTGATTTGGTACTGAACCAAATATAGATAATGTATTTTCATCTAATGGAATATACTCTAAAATGGAAAAAGTATCAATAATTTCATGTCCTTTGTCTTATCATAATGTTATTGCATTTATTCTTAAACTAAAATTTCATGGTTTAGTTTGTTGGCAAAGAATTCCAGCTTATATAGTAAAAAAATAAAGGATTGTTTCTGATACTATTTTATGGGATACAATTATAACCCCTCTCTTTCTCTCTGTATATATATATATATATATATATATATATATATATATATATATATATATATATATATATATATATATATATATGTGTGTGTGTGTGTGTGTGTGTGTGTGTGTGTGTGGTAGGATTATGAGAGAGAAAGGAATGGGACAATGAGTTACTTGTCTTACAGTCAGAAATTAATAAATTTAACTTAACTTAAATCCAAAAGAAATACAAAATTGGAACTGAATGAATTGAATCAAAAATACAATGAGATGTCAAACCATAAACTTTCGATAAATATGGAAAAACTTAAATTACAAACTTATTCTTTTAATCCTAAAAATGTATGCAGATTAGTCATTAGAGCTAAAACATTAAATAATGCAAATTACATTAAAGAGATTATATATGAAGTAGTAAATAAGTCTATGAAAATAATACATCTAAAGGGCATATCACAAGCCTTTAGAAAACATTATGAAGAATTTTATTTTATAGTAGAAGTCCAAGCCTAGATAATAATGATCTAACTTTTTATAAGGAAAATATAAAGTATAATTTAGCAAAAGAACAAAATACTTAATTGGACAAATCAGTTTCTTTTAGGGAAATGAGAGAACAAATTAAGAAATTGAAAAGTAATAATGCTCATGGTCTAGATGGTTTACTTCACAAGATATATAAAATAATTCCAGATAATATTCTAAAGATACTATTAAATACATTTGATGAGGTTAAAAGATACATTAAATATTCTTCCTTCTTGGACATTTGCATTGATATCTTTGATTTTGAAAAAAGAAAGGCTCTAAAGTTGTGTACATCTTATCATCCCATATCTCTTTTGAATATTGATTATAAGATATTAATGTCTATTTTAGCAAAAAGATTAAATCACATGATTGGCAAGTCTAGTTGAGGAAGATCAACCTGGTTTTATTTTAAATAGAAAGATACAAGATAATATAATTAGGCTCTTTTTATTATACATATTGCTAATAAGAACAAAAACATTTGATTATAGGTCTAGATGTTGATAAAGCTTTTGATTCAGTCAGTTGAATATATTTGGAGAAATTACTTAAGGAATATAATTTTTCTTCAGATTTTATGGAACTGATAATGAAATTAGATAATAGTATTTTTCTTTTGTTTAATTTGGATCATTTCTATCTAGCTCCTTTAAAATATAAAAAGGGACAAAACAAGGATGTCCGTTATCACCATTATTGTTTGCTTTATTAATAGAGCCCTTTGCCAGGTATATTAGAACTAATATAAATATAAAAGGCTTCCCATAAATGATAATTATAACTCCAAAATTCAACTATATGCAGACAATATACTATTACCTAGTAGTAACATCAAGTCTTCATTAAAAAATATTATTGATTCAATAAATTATTTTGAAAAATTTGTGGTTTAAATTTAATTATAATAAAGCAGAGACATTATTGATAAATTTTAAAAAAGTAAATATCTTTCTGAGAAAATATAAAGAATTTAACTGGGAGAATAATCAACTCAGGTATTTGGGAATTATTATAAAACCTACCATGAAAAAAGTAGTATTGCTGAATTATAAAATTCTAACTGATAAGATATTAAAACTAATCAGTAATTGGAATAAAATGTTTTTAATGGAAGATAGGCTTACATTGATAAAAATGATAGTATTGCCAAAATGTTACATTTTGTTCAGTTATTAACTCTACTTCCATAGACAAAAAAATGATAAAATTATTAAATTTAATATTGCCTATTTTTATGGTATCCCCAGAAACTGAGAATATCCTTTGATTTTCATATAAAAAGTTTGGAAGAAAATGGGATTACACTTTCAAATAACAAAATTTATACTAATTCTCTCTTATAAATATAGTGAGTCATTGGCTAAACTCTTCATATACTTCAGATTAGAAATTATAACATTAAAGAATTCAAATATGAAATAATACTCTGGAAAGAGAATTAAATGCTCCTTCATTCATTAACAAAATATATTGGATCCTGAAAAATTATTGTATGAACACCAGAATTGTATCTACTTATATCGCTTGTATTAGCTATATTCTAAGCATGTTTAAGAAAGTGATGGAAAGTAATTGCTTGGTTAATATTCTTGATGTTTCCTACAGCATACACCAATGGATGTTTGGATTCTTTCAATATAAATAAAATAATTTATCTTGGAGAAAATGACTTAAAACTTTGTATTCAATTTTAGATGGAAATAAACTATATACTGCTGATTGGTTATTGATGTGATATAATATAAACACAAGTAATTGGTTAAACATACAAATTCTTAGGGAATTTGTTAATAATAATATACAAATGCCATTGAATATAAAAACCAAATCCATTCCTAAAATATTGGAATTTTTCTTAAAATTAATGATGGCATGTTTAAAAATAAATCTTATTTATCAATAACTTATAGGAGTTTAAAAACTGAATTTATTGGCTTTGCTTCTTCTCACTGGGAGTATTCAACAAAAGATAACAATGAAATATTCTCAGAGACAAACAAAAAGTTATATCTAAAATCTGTAGGTAATTCCACCGTGTCTTTATATTAGAGCATTTTTACACCACATAAAATAGCCATGATTTATAAGAAACAAAATATAAAATGTTGAAGGTGTAGTAGAAGTTTAGAGGCAAACTGGATCCATATGATGTTAGAGTGTTAAATGTTTATCCCATTTTGGTCAGATTTTGGAAACTTTGCCTAAACATGGTCAGGCCATTGTATTATTGCAGATTCCTTGATATTATTCAATGTACCTATTCCATATCATATACTTAAGACTCATGTGTCTCTTCTATGGTCAATTTTGGCCATTGCTAGGAAAGTTATCACTATCAATTGGAAAAGTAAGAACACTCTGTCTTTTTCAGAGTAGATTCACCTTGCAAAAAGTGTATGGAATGTGGAATTAAAAACTATGTATAACACAACTTCAAATATAATGTATAAACAATTATCTTGGCAAATACTTAGTGATTTGTTGGAAAAGTATTGATGGTTTTGTTTAATGTATTTTTTGTTTGCTATGGACTCTGTATATATATTTTTTTCATTTTGTGTGTTCAGTTGATGAATTTATTTTGTAAATATGTTTTAGATTTGTTTAAAATACAATAAAAAGTTAAAAAAAAAGAAATATAAACTGTAACACACAAGGGCTTGCAAATGAACAGTTTATTAGCTACAATCCACACAAAAACATTCACGAGGGAATCCAAGCCATCTCCGCTTCATACATTAATCCCTCAAACCTTGTAAACCACTAAGAAAAAAACAATAAAAAAATTTCAAAGTATGTTAACCATTAAAAAGCTATTGTATTTAAAGAAATAACATGTAATGATTCAGTAAGCACTATTTGTATGAGATGTTTAATATAAAACAGACTGTCATTTTTTTAAAGGAGACATAGAATATAAACTTGCATTAAAAGAAAGCCAGTTATGTGTGATCCAGATTTAATTTATAAATGCTTATATATTACACCAATTATTTGATAACTTTCCAATAATAACCTTTATATATGTAAGAAACTATATATTTTTTTATATTTTGTTCATAGTATAACTTTCTTGGGTGCTATTGCATGTCAAAAATACTATCAGCAGCAAGCATTCAGAACTGTATAATAATAGACAATGGTTTAGAATGCAATTCACTGTCTTTTGCTTATTATTTAATTTATATTCTTTTACCTCTTAGCATATGATACAAAATATTATGATTATTTAGTTTTAGACAAAAAGAAGTAATCTGGACAGTTCTTAGAATTTTCGGGACTCCTGCAGCATCACTACTCATGAATCTAAGTTGTTTCAAGCTGGTTTCATGATAAGGGCTTGAAAATGAATACTCCATCAGTTGCAAGTCACACAAAAATGCCCACAGTGAATTCAAGCCACCTCCACCCCACAAATCAATCCCTCAAACCCCTCCATGCAACTAAGAATACAACAAATCAAAAACAAAATGCCACTAGAGCCAGAGTAAAGTTTAGCGCTTTTGTCCCGTTTATTACAGAACTTCCTCAGAACAAAATACAACAAATACCACATCAAAGTATCAAAACCACTAAAAAGCCATTGCACTGAAAGAAATAACATTTAATGATTCAGCAAACATTATTTGTATGAGACATTTAATACAAAGAAGACTGTCATTTTTAAAGGACACATAGCATATAAACTTGAATTGAAAAATGAAAAAATGACAGTTATGTATAATCCATGTTTAACTTGTAAAAATGTGAGTGTTACTCAAATTATTTGATATAATTCCAATAATAACTTATACATGCATATATATATATATATATATATATATATATATATATATATATATATATATATATATATAAGTGGCTTTAATATATAGCTAAAAGAATCAAACTGTAACATTTTAAAAAGGGAACTAGTAAACATTTGAAGTAGGAAAAAAAATCAATAATTTACCTTTCAAAAAGTAATGTGCAGCACTTGTTCATCAGTATATCAGTATTCAAATACTTATTTAAATTAATAGGAATTCATAAATATCAACTGCATTGATTTTTATTTGTCCTTCAGTTTCTTATGTCTTTGTATTTTATTAGCCAACCATCTCTTGTTGCATTTCTCTTCAAAGAAGTTGATAGATTTCAGTCCATTTCTTCTGTTTTTTTTTTTTTTCTAGGATTTTATTTTTCTGTATAAAATCCATTGCATCTTCCAAGGTGTTAAAAATCTTTTTTCCTTCTGAAATTTGAATCCTTAGTTTTTGCAGATTTGTGCTTTAATATTTTTTTAAGCTTTTAGCAAATGGCACACATGCTTTTATCTTGGACATCACTAATTTAGAATAGCCATTGACAAATCCTATAGTATTTTCTTTAATTTTAACTGGATAATTAGTCAATGCAGCTTTTAAGACTAAATCTTTTTCTTGACTTGAGAAAACTCTTACGATCACTGACCTTGGTAAATGTGTTTTTTTTTTTAGATGGATTATAAAGTGAACTATGCCAAAAGAAAAAGCTTCAGTCAGGTTCAATGTTTAGGCAGCCAGGTATTAAGGAATTAAATTATACTGTCTCACTCTTCTTTTTCAGGAAGTCTATAAATCCTGATGATATTCCTTCTAGATCTGTTCTCTAAGTCTTCCATGTTATGGAATAAGTTGTTTTGTTTCAGAAGAAACTCAGTGTTATTCTCATTTGCAAGTAATCTTCCATCAAAATCAGACATCGCCTCTTCTATACTCAAGATTTGTGATGATTGTTGTTTAAGAAATTCACTCATTACTTTTTTTTTTACATTCCTCTTTAAAATTGTCCATTACTTAGTATAACCTCTATGTCTTTTTTATACTACTGTCCTGTACACTGGGCATAGAGTGGCTCATTCTGGGACAATTAGATCTTTCTATTTTTTTTTTTACAGGAAAAAGCAATTAAAAGAGTTTCAAATTTGTTATTTTGGTGGCAAATCATTCAGCAGATATTCGATTATAAATCCAATAAGTTTTGAAATGTTCTGTTTGAGTTTTTTAGTATAAATCCTGTCAGAGATATTAAAATGAAGCAGAGCTAAATAAACAGTGCTGTTAACTGCTCACCATCTTGCCCACTCCCACCCTCACTTGTATTCTTCCTATAATGGACAGAATACATGACCTGAAAATGATGATTGCCTCTATATTTAACATAATTAGTCATATTGTCTCTCTGCTGGCATTGGTTTGTCAAAGTTATAAAGTTGAGATTGCAATACATCTGAAAAAGCAAAGAGAGAAAATTTTCCATACAGTTTTTACTTGCTCTTTCATTTATCAGTCTAGAATTCACCATTCTTAAAGCTTGCACACAAGCATGTATAATCAGATTAGTTGGAATTTTTGGGGTTTTTAAAAAAATTGGGTTTTTTTGGAGAGATCCAAGAATATTGTTTTCTATAGATAAATCCAGATTGCAACTAATTATATTAAATAACATGCACACTAATCAAGAAGAGCCTAAAAACTAATTAAAATGGGCCTTCTAAAAGGGTGTCAAGTTTTCTACAAGGAAATAAGATGCTCTACTGTGATCTTTTAATTGTTTCTCCAGTTAAATGTGACACATTGTTTATTAATGAAAAAGTCATGATGTAAACAGCAGACTAATTAACCTTATATTTAACTGGAGGAAGAATAACACACAAGGGATATGACATCACAACTATTTATTCTATTTCATGATGTGTCAATTCTTTTCTTACTATTTATAGTTTTAGAGTATGATTGTCTTCTCTATTTGAGTCTTTCTTGTTATATACATTTAACTAGTGGCTAAGAAAGATGCATTGATCAATTTGTTTATATTGTTTTACATACAATATACATGTTTTCATTTTTTTGTCTTATATACATATTATACTGTTATACATGAAAATGAAATTTGGGTAAACAGTTCATACTGTAGTTATAGTGTTTAATTAGTGGCAGATTTGATTTCAACATTTTACTTCTTTTATTGAAAATTGTACAAATATATCTTCAAGTATAACTATCACTATTTGTAGTAGGAAAATAACTTCAGAATGAATCAATGAGCAATAAAAAAGGAAGGAGCTATAATAGGAATGATGCTTAATGGAAAATAAAAGACAATAGATCTTTTTACTGTTATTCAATACATAAATATGTGCATAGGGGTCTATGTTCTTTACTCAAAAGTATGGTTCATCAAACCTTACTTCCGCGAACTGACTTCCACGAAAGTGCATTTTGTTGAAAATGCACTTTTGTGGAAAAATAAATCAAGCTAAACATAAATAAAAACAACACATTAAACACTAATATGCAGGGGGGCAAGCCCCTGTGCATCCCCATACCCCCTACTTTAATATTCTCACTCCGAGATCTCACTACAGTGGGGAAAAGGGAATATTCCCTTACCCCCACTGTAGTACGATCTCAACAAGAGTTTCCTTAGTTGCACATCAACAATATACAATGATGTACAACTAAAGGTACATGCTAACGGCATGTTTTTTGTTTGTTTGTTTTCTTTAACGAAAGTGAATTTTCGACAACATGCACTTTCACTAAAGTAAGTTCAACAAAGTACGGATCAATGAACTGTACTGTCGACAAAACAACAAAGACCCGTGCATAGATTGAAATATATTATTGCTTAAATAGTTTTTTTGTGTGTGGAGTAGGAATGGAAAATATATTACTGGCATTCAGATGATTCTTTTGTATGTGTAACATATATTTATATTGAAGTTCAAAACATTCAAATGTAAATATGTAATAAGAAATAACAGTTTTGTGAAATAATTCATAATTCTTTGTTTAATAATTAATTTAATCATTTTTCCTTTTTTCCTTTTCTTTTAATTAGTTATATTGGGAAATCTGTAATGAATTAGGCATTGGAGATCAGTTTGTTAGTAGGAGAAGAGAATGCTTATGTTCTAATACAGTTTATTAAGTAGATAATTATTTTTAAGGTAGTAGCAGTAAGAAGGATTGAGCAACTTTAAGATGATGGTCAAAGATTGTTTGTATGATTATTTCATCAAGCCAGGAATATTTCATTCCGTGTTAGCTGGTGCAATTATTTTTATGATCAATCTGTTTCAATCTGTTTTTAGTTAGATTTATGAATTTGTGCATATCAAAATATGTTAACATCAGTTATAGTTATTCTGTTTCAAAACCATTAGTTATTGTTTTTAGAACTGTTATATCTTAACAATATCAATGTTTAAGTGTATTTTATTGAATGTAAATGGTCTTAATAATCCCATGAAGAAAAGTAGTTTAGTTAAATATCTTAAAATAAATAAAGTCAATATAGAATTTTTGTAGGAAACACACTTATTATAAAAAAGATTTAGATAAACTGATATTTAAAGAATATTCAGTACTTGTAGAATCACATTATACTACTAAAAGAGGTACTAACATACTTTGGAAAAAATCTTTAAATATGCCAAGAGTAGTTGATTCTTACTCTGATAAAAATGGTATGATGAATCTTATAGTACTTGAGAACAATATGGAATGTTATACATTTGTAAATGTGTACTAGGATTTAGACATTATATCTTTCTATGCAAACATTTTATTGGCTGGCGATTTCAGTTGTATTCTATCAGAATGGGACACTACTAAAGATAAGAAAATTAAAATTATAGCTACTGCTAAACAATTAAATTATTTAACAAATATTATGAATTTAAGAGATATCCATAAATTGAAATCGACAAATTCTTTTAATTTTACTCATTTTTCATTTTGATTTGGTACTGAACCAGATATAGATAATGTATTTTCATGTAATGGAATATACTCTAAAATGGAAAAAGTATCAATAATTTCATGTCCTTTGTCTTATAATAATGTTATTGCATTTATTCTTAAACTAAAATTTCATGGTTTAGTTTGTTGGCAAAGAATTCCAGCTTATATAGTAAAAAAATAAAGGATTGTTTCTGATACTATTTTATGGGATACAATTATAACCCCTCTCTTTCTCTCTGTATATATATATATATATATATATATATATATATATATATATATATATATATATATATATATATATATATATATATGTGTGTGTGTGTGTGTGTGTGTGTGTGTGTGTGTGTGTGGTAGGATTATGAGAGAGAAACGAATGGGACAATGAGTTACTTGTCTTACAGTCAGAAATTAATAAATTTAACTTAACTTAAATCCAAAAGAAATACAAAATTGGAACTGAATTAATTGAATCAAAAATACAATGAGATGTCAAACCATAAACTTTCAATAAATATGGAAAAACTTAAATTACAAACTTATTCTTTTAATCCTAAAAATGTATGCAGATTAGTCGTTAGAGCTAAAACATTAAATAATGCAAATCACATTAAAGAGATTATATATGAAGTAGTAAATAAGTCTATGAAAATAATACATCTAAAGGGCATATTAAAAGCCTTTAGAAAACATTATGAAGAATTTTATTTTATAGTAGAAGTCCAAGCCTAGATAATAATGATCTAACTTTTTATAAGGAAAATATAAAGTATAATTTAGCAAAAGAACAAAATACTTAATTGTACAAATCAGTTTCTTTTAGGGAAATGAGAGAACAAATTAAGAAATTGAAAAGTAATAATGCTCATGGTCTAGATGGTTTAATTCACGAGATATATAAAATAATTCCAGATAATATTCTGAAGATACTATTAAATACATTTGATGAGGTTAAAAGATACATTAAATATTCTTCCTTCTTGGACATTTGCATTGATATCTTTGATTTTGAAAAAAGAAAGGCTCTAAAGTTATGTACATATTATTATCCCATATCTCTTTTGAATATTGATTATAAGATATTAATGTCTATTTTAGAAAAAAGATTAAATCACATGATTGGCAAGTCTAGTTGAGGAAGATCAACCTGGTTTTATTTTAAATAGAAAGATACAAGATAACATAATTAGGCTCTTTTTTATATACATATTGCTAATAAGAACAAAAACATTTGATTATAGGTCTAGATGTTGATAAAGCTTTTGATACAGTCAGTTGAATTTATTTGGAGAAATTACTTAAAGAATATAATTTTTCTTCAGATTTTATGGAACTGATAATAAAATTAGATAATAGTATTTTTCTTTTGTTTAATTTGGATCATTTCTATCTAGCTCCTTTAAAATATAAAAAGGGACAAAACAAGGATGTCCGTTATCACCATTATTGTTTGCTTTATTAATAGAACCCTTTGCCAAGTATATTAGAACTAGTCTAAATATAAAAGGCTTCCCATAAATGATAATTATAACTCTAAAATTCAACTATATGCAGACAATATACTATTACCTAGTAGTAACATCAAGTCTTCATTAAAAAATATTATTGATTCAATAAATTATTTTGAAAAATTTGTGGTTTAAATTTAATTATAATAAAGCAGAGACATTATTGATAAATTTTAAAAAAGTAAATATCTTTCTGAGAAAATATAAAGAATTTAACTGGAAGAATAATCAACTCAGGTATTTGGGAATTATTATAAAACCTACCTTGAATAAAGCAGTATTGCTGAATTATAAAATTCTAACTGATAAGATATTAAAACTAACCAGTAACTGGAATAAAATGTTTTTAATGGAAGATAGGCTTACATTGATAAAAATGATAGTATTGCCAAAATGTTACATTTTGTTCAGTCATTAACTCTACTTCCATCGAAAAAAATTGATAAAATGATTAAATTTAATATTTTTATCGTATCCCCAGAAACTGAGAATATCCTTTGATTTTCATATAAAAAGTTTGGAAGAAAATGGGATTACACTTTCAAATAACAAAATTTATACTAATTCTCTCTTATAAATATAGTGAGTCATTGGCTAAACTCTTCATATACTTCAAATTGGAAATTATAACATTAAATAATTCAAATCTGAAATGCTACTCTGGAAAGAGAATTAAATGCTCCTTCATGCATTAGCAAAATATATTGGATCCTGAAAATGTATTGTATGAACACCAGAATTGTATCTTCTTATATACCTTGTATTAGCTATATTCTAAGCATGTTTAAGAAAGTGATGGAAAGTAATTGCTTGGTTAATATTCTTGATGTTTCCTATAGTATACACCAATGGATGTTTGGATTCTTTCAATATAAATAAAATGATTTATCTTGGAGAAAATGACTTAAAACTTTGCATTCAATTTTAGATGGAAATAAACCATATACGGCTGATTGGTTACTGATGCAATATAATATAAACACAAGTAATTGGCTAAACATACAAATTCTTAGGGAATTTGTTAATAATAATATACAAATGCCATTGAATATAAAACTAAATCCATGACTAAAATATTGGAAATTTTCTTAAAATTAATGGTGGTATGTTTAAAAATAAATCTTATTTATCAATAACTTATAGGAGTTTAAAAACTGAATTAACTGGCTTTGCTTCTTCTCACTGGGAGTATTCAACAAAAGATAACAATGAAATATTCTCAGAGACAAACAAAAAGTTATATCTAAAATCTGTAGGTAATTCCACTGTGTCTTTATATTGGAACATTTTTACACCACATAAAATAGCCATGATTTATAAGAAACAAAATATAAAATGTTGAAGGTGTAGTAGAAGTTTAGAGGCAAACTGGATCCATATGATGTTAGAGTGTTAAATGTTTATCCCATTTTGGTCAGATTTTGGAAACTTTGCCAAAACATGGTCAGGCCATTGTATTATTGCAGATTCCTTGATATTATTCAATGTACCTATTCCAGATCATATACTTAAGACTCATGTGTCTCTTCTATGGTCGATTTTGGCCATTGCTAGGAAAGTTATCACTATCAATTGGAAAAGTAAGAATACTCTCTCTTTTTCAGAGTAGATTCACCTTGCAAAAAGTGTATGTAATGTGGAATTAAAAACTATGTATAACACAACTTCAAATATAATATATAAACAATTATCTTGGCAAAAACTTAGAGATTTGTTGAAAAAGTATTGATGGTTTTGTTTTTTTTGTTTGCTATGGACTCTGTATATATATATATTTCATTTTGTGTGTTCAGTTGATGAGTTTATTTTGTAAATATGTTTTAGATTTGTTTAAAATACAATAAAAAGTTAAAAAAAAAGAAATATAAACTGTAACACACAAGGGCTTGCAAATGAACAGTTTATCAGCTACAATCCACACAAAAACATTCACGAGAGAACCCAAGCCATCTCCACTTCATACATTAATCCCTCAAACCTTGTAAACCACTAAGAAAAAAACAATAAAAAAATTTCAAAGTATGTTAACCATTAAAACGCTATTGTATTTAAAGAAATAACATGTAATGATTCAGTAAGCACTATTTGTATGAGATGTTTAATATAAAACAGACTGCCATTTTTTTAAAGGAGACATAGAATATAAACTTGCATTAAAAGAAAGCCAGTTATCTGTGATCCAGATTTAATTTATACATGTTTATATATTACACCAATTATTTGATAACTTTCTAATAATAACCTTTATATATGTAAGAAACTATATTCTTTTATATTTTGTTCATAGTATAACTTTCCTGGTTGCTATTGCATGTCAAAAATACTATCAGTAGCAAGCATTCAGAACTATATAATAATCGACAATGGTTTAGAATGCAATTCACTGTCTTTTGCTTATTATTAACTTGTATTCTTTTACCTCTTAGCATATGGTACAAAATATTATGATTATTTAGTTTTAGACAGAAAGAAGTAACCTGGAAAGTTCTTAGAATTTTCGGGACTCCTGCAGCATCACTACTCAAGAATCTAAGTTGTTTCAAGCTGGTTTCATGATAAGGGCTTGAAAATGAATACTCCATCAGTTGCAATTCACACAAAAATGCCCACAATGAATTCAAGCCACCTCCACACCACAAATCAATCCCTCAAACCCCTCCATGTGACTAAGAATACAACAAATCAACAACAAAATGCCACTAGAGCCAGAATAAAGTTTAACGCTTTTGTCCCATTTATTACAGAACTTCCTCAGAACAAAATACAACAAATACCACATCAAAGTATCAAAACCACTAAAAAGCCATTGCACTGAAAGAAATAACATTTAATGATTCAGCAAACATTATTTGTATGAGACATTTAATACAAAGACGACTGTCATTTTTAAAGGACACATAGCATATAAACTTGAATAGAAAAATGACATTTATGTATAATCCATGTTTAACTTGTAAAAATGTGAGTGTTACTCAAATTATTTGATATAATTCCAATAATAACTTATACATGCATATATATATATATATATATATATATATATATATATATATATATATATATATATATATATACGTGGCTTTAATATATAGCTAAAAGAATCAAACTGTAACATTTTAAAAAGGGAACTAGTAACCATTTGAAGTAGGAAAAGAAATCAATAATTTACCTTTCAAAAAGTAATGTGCAGCACTTGTTCATCAGTATTCAAACACTTATTTAAATTAATAAGAATTCATAAATATGAAATGCATTGATTTGTATTTGTCCTTCAGTTTCTTATGTTTTTGTCTTTTATTAGCCAACCATCTCTTGTTGCATTTCTCTTCAAAGAAGTTGATAGATTTCAGTCCATTTCTTCTGTTTTTTTTTCTAGGATTTTATTTTTCTGTATAAAGTTCATTGCATCTTCCAAGGTGTTAAAAATCTTTTTTCCTTCTGAAATTTGAATCCTTAGTTTTTGCAGATTTGTGCTTTAATATTTTTTTAAGCTTTTAGCAAATGGCACACATGCTTTTATCTTGGACATCACTAATTTAGAATAGCCATTGAAAAATCCTATAGTATTTTCTTTAATTTTAACTGGATAATTAGTCGATGCAGCTTTTAAGACTAAATCTTTTTCTTGACTTGAGAAAACTCTTACGATCACTGACCTTGGTAAAGGTGTTTTTTTTTTTTTTTTTAGATGGATTATAAAGTGAACTATGTGCTCTTTTGATGCCAATAGAAAAAGCTTCAGTCAGGTTCAATGCTTTAGGCAGCCAGGTATTAAGGAATTAAATTATAGTGTCTCACTCTTCTTTTTCAGGAAGTCCATAAATCCTGATGATATTTCTTCTAGATCTGTTCTCCAAGTCTTCCGTGTTATGGAATAAGTTGTGTTGTTTCAGTAGAAACTCAGTGTTATTCTCATTTGCAAGTAATCTTCCATCAAAATCAGACATCGCCTCTTCTATACTCAAGATTTGTGATGATTGTTGTTTAAGAAATTCACTCATTACTTTTTTTTTTACATTCCTCTTTAAAATTGTCCATTACTTAGTATAACCTCTATGTCTTTTTTCATAGTACTGTCCTGTACACTGGGCATAGAGTGGCTCATTCTGGGACAATTAGATCTTTCTATTTTTTTTACAGGAAAAAGCAATTAAAAGAGTTTCAGATTTGTTATTTTTGTAGCAAATCATTCAGCAGATATTCAACTATAAATCCAATAAATTTTGAAATGTTCTGTTTGAGTTTTTTAGTATAAATCCTGTCAGAGATATTAAAATGAAGCAGAGCTAAATAAACAGTGGTGTTAACTGCTCACCATCTTGCCCACCCCCACCCTCACTTGTATTCTTCCTATATTGGACAGAATACATGACCTGAAAATGATGATTGCCTCTATATTTAACATAATTAGTCATATTGTCTCTCTGCTGGTATCTACATTGGTTTGTCAAAGTTAAAAAGTTGAGATTGCAATACATCTGAAAAAGCAAAGAGAGAAAATTTTTCATACAGTTTTTACTTGCTCTTTCATTTATCAGTCTAGAATTCACCATTCTTAAAGCTTGCACACAAGCATGTATAACCAGCCATTTCCAGTGAGCTGAGGGCTGTTCTTCTGCTCTGTTGTCTTGTCTTAAAGCAAGCATTCACTGCAGCTCTTCTTCTTATAATTTTTTCTGGTATGCTACATCTCAATGCTCCACTGAACACCTAATGCTACATGTAGCGTGGACGAGTGCAGGGGGCGTGGCTGAAAGCCGAGCTCCCAGAATAAACAAGCCCCTGCAAAGTAGAACAGAAGAATGTATACATAAAA
>NC_056729.1:253610009-253612509 GCF_019279795.1 Protopterus annectens | reverse complement strand
TAGTGAAACCGACACCTCTTGTCCTGCCTCACATACAAATCCCAACATCTGACAAACCTTCCCTATTGCTCCCCATCCAATTATTCCTACAGGCTACTATACAGTTACAATGTCACCCCCACTACCTACCTACCTACTCCTTCACTATTCCCCTCTACTGTACCACACAGGTATGGAATAACTACACCTACCCTGAATACCTGCATGTAACCTATCTGGACCTGTTAAACAGGAATCCAACTTCACCTTAAACTGACCTTTGTCAACAGTCATACCTGACATGTAAACCTGACCTAAGCATGGATAATACCGACATATTAATGTAAAGTAAGCATGAATAATGGGGGATGTAGATATGTTACGTCTGTTACCCTCTATGAATGTGAACAGCCCAGTATTAATTAGAATAAGTAGCTGGGGTCAATGTGGAGCTCTATGCCCTGGGCCACTGTTGACAATGGAAAAGGATACAGTTGGATTGTCCAGGTTGACAAATGTGAACTAAATACACAAAGTTGCACGTGTGTATGTGGGAGCAAGTGGGTGTAAGCCTGTTTGGCTGCTGGTATGCGATTACCACACTGGTGAAGCAATCTAGAGGCTAACTCAGTGCAAGACACTGCAACCAGAGGTCAGCAATGCTGTGCTTTGCGCAAACCAGCACATGCCCACCTACAAATGTTCTACAGTGCCTTAGTCACTCTGTAGTCAACAGCGTTTGTCATGGACATTTACAAAATAATCTGCACTGCCAGGTTGCAAACTCCCGACCCTGCACACAATAGTTGATGCGAGTTCCACTAAGCCATGGTGGATACACATTCAGCTGCTGTGATCACAAACACATCATCCAGCACAGTCATGCAACATTAGAGGAAATGCATATGTGTGTGTAGAATAATACCAGCACACGTGTCCATTGCTCAACCACAGTATTATGAGCAGTCTATGTGCATCACAGAACAGTGCCCGCCCAATCATACTTTGAGAACAGTAGTCCTGCATAATACTGAAGGGAATAATGATATATGGTGCACACCATGGGGGCATGTGAGTGTTCTTCATGCACAGTAAGTCACACCTGGGGCGTTAGATCCGTGGAACCGGGAGATGTGGCTGGCCAGGTGTGTGAGCAAACTGCTGCTACACAAAACCCTGGCAGGATGCTACCAGTGGAAGAAATAGTGTAGACCAGCTAGGTCTACTCTTGACACAACAACAGGTCCGTCCCTGGTGGGATGCATGAACAGTTGTGAGTCACATTGATGTCTCCACCAGTATTGGAGGAGGATCAAGGGAAAGCTGGTACATATGTGGACTAAATGGATGAAGAGCCTGCAGATGTTTGGGTTGGGACAGTATACTGGAGGAGTACAGAGACTTGCAGAGAGGAAAATATGTGGAGGTGTGGTATGGCAGGGCTAGCAACTGGGGAATGGATGGATGCTGCGTACATAGAGCTTGAGGGCTGGGGGAAGGGAACATGGGTATGTCATTATGGTAGACATATGCAAATGAAGCAGAAAAGCAATAGTGTTGGGCAGAACATCCGCCTAATGCGCACACATTCCCCAGTCGAGTCACACTGCAGCACATCCTATTTTCCATGGGAAATCCATAGATTAACATTGTTGTGCTGTATAACCTACTAAATAACATTTATATCTGCACAGGAGTACTGTCTTAAATGCACATGCAAAGTGTCATAATGACTAAGGCACTAGTAAGCAGGTGTAAGCACAAAACAGCAGTAGTAAGCATGGATAAGCAGTTGTACGCATGTGTACGTGTATTAGCATGGGGGTAAGCATTGCCTACATAGATTGAGCTGAGTAGATGCTAACTGAGTGTAAGGAAATGCAACTGGAGGTTAGCATTGATTAGCTTTGCGCAAACCCACACACACCCACGTACAACCGCTCAAATGTCCCTAACTCACTCTGTATCTGACAGCCAGTGTTCCGCCCTGCAACAAAATATACAACCTCTGCAAGGCCCAAGCCCAGGAACCTGCACATCATACATTACGTGATTTACCAGTAAACCATGGCAGATGTACATACCCCCTGATTTTGCATACATATCATCCAGCATAATTAGCAAAAGCACAGGAAATGTAGTATTATCACACCACACAAACTCTTAATGCATAAATCCCGAACATAGTGCACCATAATGTGGGTACATATAGGGATATCTGTCACATCTTGCTCTAATTCACTTAAAACATTGCAAGTTACACAGTTGTATGTAGTAGAACACATACTGAAGGAGATGATAAGTCTGAAACCTGTACGTGTCTGCACGAATGACTGACCTCAGTCCTAAGGTCATCCATGTCAATTGCCAAGAGAATGAGGTACAGGCCACACATATAAGCCGAACATGCATGGACATATGGACATGTCGACAGATAGACAGCTATAGGTATATATATATATATCTATATATCTATATATCTATATATATATATATATATATATATATATATATGTGTGTG